>NC_091070.1:27634318-27937348 GCF_032405125.1 Capricornis sumatraensis | reverse complement strand
CTATATATAGAAAATCCTAAAGATGCTACCAGAAAACTACTAGAGCTCATCAATGAATCTGGTAAAGTTTAAAAATACAAAATTAATATACAGAAACCTGATGCATTTCTATGTATTAATATGAAACTATCAAGAAAAGAAATTAAGGAAATGATTCCATTTACCACTGCATCCACAAGAATAAAATACCTAGGAAAAAACGTATCTAAGAAGGTAAGACCTGTAGTCAGAAAACTGTAAGACAGTGATGAAAGAAAGTGAAGTCGACACAAACTGATGGAAGGATATAACACATTACTGCATCAGAATCCCTCTTATTGTTAAAATGACAATACTACGAGAGGCAATCAATAGATTCAGTGATATCCCTATCAAAGTACCAATGGCATTTTTCACAGACAGAGCTAGAACAAATAATTTTAAAAACTGTATGGAAACACAAAAGATCCTGAATGGCCAAAGCAGTCTTAAGAAAGAGCAAAGTTGGAGGCATGAAGCTCCCCAACTTCAGACTCAACTACAAAACTTCAGTCATCAGAAAAGTGTGGTACTAGCACAAAAACACACATAGATCAATGAAGCAGAATAGAGATCCCAGAAACAAATTCACACACTTATTATCAATTAATATATGACAAATGAAACAAGAACAAATAATGGAGGAAAACCAATCTCAGTAAATGGTGCTGGAAAAACTGGATAGCCACATGTAAAAGGATAATGGTAGAGACATCTGTAACATTGTACACAAAAATAAACTCAAAATGAATTAAAAACCGAAATGGATTAAGATTGGCACTATAAAATTCCTAGAGGAAAACATAGGCAGAACTTTGGGACATAAATTGTAGCAATATTTTTTGGCTCTATCTTTGAAAGCAAAAGAAAGAAAGGCAAAAATAAATAAATGGAACCTAATTAAACTAAAAACTTTTTCCCAGCAAATGAAACCATCATCAAAACAAAAATATAACCAACTAAATGGGAGAAGATATTTGCAAATAATATGACCAGTAAAAGGTTAATTTCCCACATATATAAATAGCTCATAAAAGTCAATAGAAAAGGATTAAAAACAGGCCGAAAACTTGAGTAGATATTTTTCCAACACATACAACAGGCATCACGTGAAAAGATGTTCAATATCACTAATTATCAGAGAAATACAAATCAATACAACAATGAAATATCACCTCATACCTGTCAGAATGACTGTCATTAAAAAGACCACAAATACAAATATTGGAGAGGATATGAAAAAAGGGGACCTTTTTGTATATTGTTGGTAGGAATGCAAATTGGTACATCCAGTGGAAAAAAGGATAGATTGTATTTTCTTGGGCTTCAAATTCACTGCAAATGGTGACTGCAGCCATGAAATTAAGTGACACTTGCTCCTTGGAAGAAAAGCTATGTCAAACCTAGATAGCATATTAAAAAGCAGACATTACTTTGCTGACAGAGGCCTGTATAGTCAACACTATGTCGTGTATGGATATGAGAGTTGGACAATAAAGAAAACTGAGTACCAAGACCCATGGACAGCAAGGAGATCAAACCAGTCAATTCTAAAGGAAATCAGTCCTAAATATTCATTAGAAGGACTGATGCTGAAGCTCCAATACTTTGGCCACAAGATGTGAAAAGCCAACTCAGAAAAGATCCTGATGCTGGGAAAGATTGAGGGCAGGAGGAGAAGAGGGCAACAGAAGATGAGACGGTTAGCATCACCAATTCAACAAACATGAGTTTGAGCAAACTCCAGGAGATAGTGAAGGACAGGAACTCTGGCATACTGCAGTCCATGGGATCTCAAAGATTCAGACATGACTGAGTGACTGAACAAAAACTATGGAAAACAGCATGGGGATTTCTCAAAAAACTAAATAGAACTAAATATGACCCAACAATTCCAGTACTGGGTATATATCCAAAAAAAATGCAAAAACACTAATTCAAAAAGATAGATGTACCCCAATGTTCATAGCAGCATTCTTTACAAGTGCCAAAACATGGAAACAACCTAAGTGTCCATCAAGAGACTAAACGGATAGAAAATGGTGTAGTACATGCATATATATATATATGTACATATATATATATATATCTTACACATACATATATGTACATGTCATAACTTTCTTTCCAAGGAGTAACCGTCTTTTAATTCCATGGTTGCAATCACCATCTGCAGTGATTTTGGAGCCCAGAAAAATAAAGTCTGCCACTGTTTCCACTGTTTCCCCATCTATTTGCCATGAAGTGATGGGACCAGATGCCATGTTCTTCGTTTTCTTAATGTTGAGCTTTAAGCCAACTTTTTTACTCTCCTCTTTCACTATCATCAAGAGGCTCTTTCATTTTTCCAGTAGTCATGTACGGATGTGAGAGCTGGACTATAAAGAAAGCTGAGTGCCGAAGAATTGATGCTTTTGAACTGTGGTGTTGGAGAAGACTTGAGAGTCCCTTGGACTGCAAGGAGATCCAACCAGTCCCGTGCTAAAGGAAATCAGTCCTGGGTGTTCACTGGAAGGACTGATGTTGAAGCTGAAGCTCCAGTACTTTGGCCACCTGATGTGAAGAGCTGAATCATTTGAAAAAAACCTGATGCTGGGAAAGATTGAGGGCAGGAGGAGAAGGGGACGACAGAGGATGAGATAGCTGGATGGCATCACTGACTCGATGCACGTGAGTTTGGGTGAACTCCGGGAGTTGATAATGGACAGGGAGGCCTGGTGTGCTGCAATTCATGGGGTCACAAAGAGTTGGACACGACTGAGCGACTGAACTGACTGACTGATATGTATGTGTGTGTATACAAAAATGGAATATTATGCATGCATTCTCAGTCATATCCGACTCTTTGTAATCCCATGGACTGTAGCTCTCCGGGCTCCTGTGTCTATGGGATTTTCCATGCAAGAATACTGGAGTAGGTTGCCACTTCCTCCTCCAGGGGATCTTTCTGACCCAGAGATCAAACCATATCTCTTGTGTATCCTGCATTGGCAGGAGGATACTTTAACACTGAGTCACCTGGGGATCCCTAGCAGAATACCACTCAGCCATTAAAAAGAAACATGAAATTTTATCATTTATAACAACATAAAAGGACCTGAAGGGCATTATGATAAGTGAAATAACAGACGTAGAAAAACAAATTCTGCACGATATCGCTTTTATGTGGAATCTAAAAAAGTACAGCAAACTAATAAATAATAAATAAACACAACAAAAGCAAACCCACAGACTTAGAGGACAAACTAATGGTTACCAGTGGGGAGAAGGAAGGGGAAGGTGCCTTACAGGGTTAAGGGAAAGAACGGATTATAATGGGATTGTATGAAATCATGCATGTTCAACTTTTAAAAACTGTAAAGCACTATAGAATTTAAAGAATGCTTCATTCAATTTAATTAAGCAATTAACTAAAGTGATAATGAATTATTTGTCTTTTCAAGCTAGATGGTGATTATATGTGTGTGCTCAGTTTGTAAAAATCTCTTAGGCTGTAGAAATCAGTCCTAAATATTCACTAGAAGAACTGATGCTGAAGCTGAAGCTCCAATACTTTGGCCACCTGATGCAAAGAACTGATTCACTAGAAAAGACCCTGATGCTGGGAAAGATTGAAGGCAGGAGGAAAGGGGACAATAGAGGAGGAGATGGTTGGATGGCATCACCAACTTGATGGACATGAGTTTTCGCAAGCTCTAGAAGTTAGTGATGGACAGGGAAGCCTTGTGTGCTGCAGTCCATGGGGTCACAAAGAATTAGACACAACTGAGTGACTGAACTGAACTGAATATTTTAGTTTATACATATATCTATATATAAGTTATTTATCAATTAATAGTTTACTTAAGTAATAAATGGGTTTATCCTTTCTCCTACAATTATCATTGTAGTAGATACGAGTAGATCCTCTCATTAGCATGCTACTAAAATGCAGTAGGAAAACTTAGTATAATTCATCACAAATTTATAGGAGCCCTTATCATGTGCATGATAGGTTTGTAGGAGCTGATAATATAACGATGATTAAAATAAGCTTGCTTAGGTTGGATCTTGGGAGGAAGGAATAATTAATGATAGTTAATTGTGTGAAGTCACTAATGTTGCCTTGGATGGGGACTGGGAAAGTTTCCTAAACTTTTGAGCAAGATCTTTAATCATGAGTAGAATGGAAGGAATTGTAGGCAGAAAGACTCATCTGGTAGAACAGGCAGAAGATGAAGATCATGGTGTGTAAAAAGAAACTTGGTAAAACTTTGACTTGGAATCAAAGTTTCTTGGGACTAAAAGATGGAAGGTTAATCTAAAAATGTAATTTAAACTTACTTTTAAAATTTTTCACTCTTTTTCAGAAGACTGTGAGTTCTATAGGGCTTCTCTGATAGCTCAGTTGGTAAAGAATCCGCCTGCAATGCAGGAGACCCCAGTTCAATCCCTGGGTTGGAAAGATCCACTGGAGAAGTGAATTCCATGAAAGTAGTCATCATTTCTACCTTTTCTCCAAATCATGTGACCTCCACATTCTCCTACTTCACTTCCCAGTCACTGGCCTTAGTTTCCTTTTCTGGATCCTCATCGTCTTCCTGATTTCTAAATATCAGAGTGCCTAAGGGTCTACCATTTTAAATAACAGACATATCCCAAAGAATAACCAAAAAATTTCTGTAGTCATAATCTAAACTTCAAGCTTTCATATTCACATATCATCTAAAATGAATATATTTTAGATAGAGAAGTTCCTATTAACAATTATTCCAAGGTAAGCATAAATCAGGACTGTCCTGGGCAAAGCAGAACATAAGGACACCACATATATATAGCTACTGACCCAATATCACCAATAGGCACGTAAACCTCAACATGGCTCAAAACAAATTCTTCAAATTCAAATGAGAGAAAGAGGGTGGCACACTGTTCGGAGATTCCAGACATTGAACTGGATACAGTGCTTAGATGAGACTTGCTATTGTCTACTCTGTTTTCTGTAAGACATATAGTCAATATCCATTGCAGATTACTAATTTATCACTAAACTTTTTTTCCCCCTTGCACAAGGCTGGATGACATTTTCTTGCCTCACTTAGAAGTTGCCACATAACAGCTCTAGCTATGGGAACATGTTCAGAAATTATGTGGTGTCATGCCCATGCCTAATCTAGAATAACTTCCATACAGGATCCACTCTTGTCAGTTGGAAGTGAAAGGCCAATGCATCTAGGGAATGATGGAGTAAAAAGATGGAAAATTCTGGGTCCCTGAATCACTCTATTGGAGACTACACAGCAAACATTTTCTTTGGATTTTTACATAAACAACAATTAAAATTTTATGAAAACACTGAAATTTGGGAGATTATTGATATTTTGATGCTAGAATTTCCTTTACAAAGAAACTAATAGAGTTTCTGTGAATTTTCAATTTGATTTAAATGTTGTCATAAATATTTTGTTGAAGTCAAAGAGTGTGTTTAAAATAATCTACATTTTGCATGCAAAGCAGAATACAAGCATGCAAATTTATCCCAGGAATTTCCTTTTATAGTTTGAAATAAAAAATGATCCTTTGGGACTTAATGGACTACATCAAGGACAAGAAATATATCGGTCAAGTATTATCTTCTGATCCTTATTTTTTAAAAGCCCAAATAAAATAGCTGATAGACTCTAGCTATTTAATCTCAAGCATGGCTTTAGAATTAATGATTCCTGTTGATAAGATTATCTTACCTTCTTTGATAGTTATGGAGAAAATAAGTTGCAAGACAGCAAAATAAATAACTTTACAGCAAAAATGTTCACTGTGAATCAAGTGCTACAATCAATGGCATAGTAAATCAATTTATCTGACATATCACTCCTCTTTATTTTCCTTTGGTTACTCTTCATTACATGGAAAGAAATCTCTCCAAGTTATTTCACTTTGTTTAATATTAACAGAATTAAGAAACCTCTTTCCATATCTAATCAAGAACAACCCATGGAAAGTTTATTTGTTAAATGAATCAGGAAACAGACTCTCAGAAATCTTTATTTTTGTCAGGAAGACATTATATACAATTAAAATCTGTCATTACTGATAGGCAGATTTCATCCCTGACACAAGAATGCATATTTAAAGTTGGTAGAATAAAACTACAGAGGCACAATATCAAATTGTATGTTATTTAATCATATTCCAAACAATAGGTATAGATTTGGGATGTGTGTAGCTGAAGCATGTGCCACTCTTTTCTAACAATACCATTTTCCCACTGATTTTACTGGCAAAAATTAATGATTTAGGAATTTTGAAATTGTAACAACTGATCATTTTAAAATACTAATCGTATTAATTGTTGTTGTTTGGACACTAAGCTGTGTCCCACTCTTTGCGACTTCATAGACTGCAGCATGCCAGGTTTCTCAGTCCTTCACTATCTCCCAGAGATTGCTCAAACTCATGTCCATTGAGTCAGCAATGCATTCCAACCATCTCATCTTCAGTCACTTCCTTCTTCTCTTGCTCTCAATCATTCCCAGCTTCAGAGTCTTCTCCAATGAGTCTGTTCTTGGAGGCCAGAGTATTGAAGCCTCAGATTCAGCATCAGTCCTGCAATGAATATTCAGGTTTGAAATCCTTTATGATTGACTGGTTTTGTCCTAGGGACTCTGAAGTCTTCTCCAGCACCACAATTTGAAAGCATCAATTCTTTGGTCGTCAGCCTTCTTTATAGTCCAACTCTCACATCCATACATGACTACTAGAAAAACAATAGTTTTGACTAGATGGACCTTTGTTGGCAAAGTGATGTCTCTGCTTTCTGATACATTGTCTATGTTTTTCATAGCTTTCTTCCAAAGAGCAAGTGTCTCTTAATTTCATGGCTGCAGTCACCATGTGCAGTGATTTTGGAGCCCAAGAAAGTAAAATCTGTCACTGTTTCCACTTTTTACCCTCCTATTTGTCATGAAGAAATGGGACCAAATACCATGATCTTAGTTTTTTGAATGTTGATTTTAAGCAAGTTTTTTCACTCTCCCCTTTCATCTGCATCAAGAGGCTCTTTAGTTCCTCTTTGCTTTCTGCCATTAGAGTGGTATCATCTGCATATCTGAGGTTGCTGATATTTCTCCCAGCAAACTTGATTCCAACGTGTGATTAATCCAGTCTGGTATTATGCATGATGTACTCTGCATAAAAGTTAAATAAGCAGGGTGACAATATACAACCTGGACATACTCCTTTGCCAATTTGGAACCAGTATGTTGTTTCATGTCCAGTTCTAACTGTTGCTTCTTGACCTGCATACAGGTTTCTCAGGAGGCAGGTAAGGTGGTCTGGTATTCCCATCTCTTTAAGAATTTTCCACAGCTTGTTGTGATACACAGTCAACAGCTTTAGCATAGTCAGTGAAGTAGAAGTAGATGTTTTTCTGGAACTTCCTTGCCTTTTCTATGATCCAACAGATGTTGGCAATTTGATCTCTGGTTCCTCTGCCTTTTCTAAGTCTAGCTTGTGGATCTGGGAGTTTTCAGTTCAGGTACTGCTGAAGCCTAGCTTGAAGGATTTTAAGCATTACTTTGTTGGCATGTGAAATGAGTGCACTTGTATGGCAGTTTGAATATTCTTTGGCATTGCCGTTCTTTGGAGTTGTAATGAAAATTGACCGATTCCAGTCCTGTAGCCACTGCTGAGTTTTCCAGATTTACTGGCATACTGAGTGGTTAAAAGATGCTTGCTCCTTGGAAGAAAAGCTATAACCAACCTGAAAGTGAAAGTGAAAGTAACTCAGTCATGTCCAACTCTTTGCGACCCCATAGACTTTACAGTCCATGAAATTCTCCAGGCCAGCAGAATACTGGAGTGGGTAGCCTATCCATTCTCCAGTGGATCTTCCCAACCCAGGAATTGAACCGGGGTCTCCTGCATTGCCGGCGGATTCTTTACTAACTTAGCATTTAGGGAAGCCCATAACCAACCTAGACAGCATATTAAAAAGCAAAGACATTACTCTGTTAACAATGGTCTGTCTAGTCAAAGGTATATTTTTCCAGTTCAGTTTAGTTAGCTCAGTCATGTCCAACTCTTTGTGACCCCATAAATTGCAGCACACCAAGCCTGCCTGTCTATCACCAATTCCCGGAGTTCACTCAGACTCATGTCCATCGAGTCGGTGATGCCATCCAGCCATCTCATCCTTTGTCATCCCCTGCTCTTCCTGCCCCCAATCCTTCCCAGCATCAGAGTCTTTTCCAATGAGTCAACTCTTCACATGAGGTGGCCAAAGTACTGGAGTTTCAGCTTTAGCATCAGTCCTTCCAAAGAACACCCAGAATTGATCTCCTTTAGAATGGACTGGTTGGATCTCCTTGCAGTCCAAGGGACTCTCAAGAGTCTTCTCCAACACCACAGTTCAAAAGCATCAATTCTTCGGCACTCAGCTTTCTTCACAGTCTAACTCTCACATCCATACATGACCACTGGAAAAACCATAGCCTTGACTAGACAAAGCTTTGTTGGCAAAGTAATGTCTCTGTTTTTGAATATACTATCTAGGTTGGTCATAAGTCTCCTTCCAAGGAGTAAGTGTCTTTTAATTTCATGGCTGCAATCACCATCTTCAGTGATTTTGGAGCCCCCAAAAATAAAGTCTGACACTGTTTCTACTGTTTCCCCTCGATTTCCCATGAAGTGATGAGACCAGATGCCATGATCTTTGTTTTCTGAATGTTGAGCTTTAAGCCAACTTTTTCACTCTCCTCTTTCACTTTCATTGAGAGGCATTTTAGTTCCTCTTCACTTTCTGCCATAAGGGTGGTGTCATCTGCATAGTCATGCATATATGTGAGACTTGCACCATAAAGAAAGCTGAACCCTAAAGAATTGATGTTTTTGAACTATGATGTTGGAAAGACTCTTGAGAGTCCCTTGGAATGCAAGGAGATCCAACCAGTCCATCCTAAAGGAAATCAGTCCTGAATATTCACTGGAAGGGCTGATGCTGAAGCTCAAACTCCAATACTTTGGCCACCTGATGTGAAGAACTGACTCATTAGAAAAGACCCTGATGCTGGGAAAGATTGAAGGCAGGAGGAGAAGGGGACAACAGAGGATGAGATGGTTGGATGTCCATGGGGTCACAAAGAGTCAGACATGACTGAGCAACTGAACTGAACTGAACTGAGTGTAGCACTTAAATAGCATCATCTTCAGGATTTGAAATAGCTCAACCAGAATTCCATCACCTCCACTAGCTTTGATTGTACTGATGCTTCCTAAGGCCCACTTGACCTCACACTCCAGGGTATCTGGCTCTAGGTGAGTGACCACACCATCATGGTTGTCTGGGTCATTAAGAGGGCAGACAGTAGAAGAAAGAACTACAATCCCATAGCCTCCAGAATGAAAACCACAATCACACAAAACTAACCAAAATGATCACATGAATCACAGCCTTGTGTAACTCAGTGAAGCTATGATCAATGCTGTGTAGGGCTACTCAACATGGACAGGTCATGGTGGAGAGTTCCTACAAAACATGGTCCACTGGAGAAGGGAATGGCAAACCATTCCAGCATTCTTGCCTCAAGAACCCTATGAACAGTATGAAAATGCAAAAAGATATGACACCAAAGATGAGCCCTTCAGGTTAATAGGTATCCAATATGCTCCTGGGGGAGAGTAGAGAAATAGCTCCAGAAAGAATGTAGAGGTTGGGCCAAAGCAGAAATGACATTCAATCATATTGACATATTGATAGGAAAAAGAAAAGAAAATACTACAATAATTCAATGTAGTTCTCTATTTTGAGACACAATATTAATTTGTTAGTTATAAGCTGCATGGAACTAGCAAATACCATTCATGGTTTACACAGGCAATGTAGAGATATAAATATTATTCAACTGTTTACTAAAATTTGAACCTACACTATGTGACATTTGCTTTAACCTGCAGAAAAAAATGTGTTACACTAAGAATGAAAATGATAGCTATGATACTTATAGATATTTTATCTAAAGTTAATGAAATATTTCCAAGAATGCCACCATTAGCATGGATTTAAGTATATATGTTGCCAGTATACTTTTAAAATAGCACCCAAAAGAAGATGGAGAAAATAAAATTATTATAGTTGTGTGAGATGGATATTTAGGGAATATCACCAATGGCCTCATTTCCTTTGGTCTTACTCTGCTACCAAACTAATGTGATAAAACCTGTATCCTGAAGCATCCCTTTAACTGGCCTTGCATTACATCATCAGGCTGTATAGAGAACAATCCCTCAGTCACATATATAGGGCACATGTGAAAGCTCAGGATCTCCAACATTAACCAGGCTTTCAATGGGTACATGAGGTCTTGATCACTTCCTGCTTCTGCTCCCCACAGTGTCCGTTTAAAAGATATATAGTTCTCCTCCAATCCACCCAGATATTCCACCCTCAAGAGATCTGGGTTCAATCACTGGGTCAGAAAGATTTCCTGGAGGAAGAAACAGCAATCCCCTCTTGTATTGTTGCCTGGAAAATCCCAAGGACAGAAGAGACTGGCAAGGACCAGTTCACAAGGTCACAGAGTTGGACACAAATTAAGTGACTTTGCATGCACGTATGCTCAACAGATGATCATATCCTTTCTATGGAGAATTCTTTCAATTTCTTACCTCTCCCCTTTACTACTAGTTTCAGTACAACTGTGCTTCTTCCTCTTGTTCTTGCCAAACTGAGAAAATAAGATGTTCTTCCTTCTGTTTAAAGACTCCCCTTCACTTTGACTCTTTATCACCTGAATTCTCCAGGACTTGTCTCTATCATTTACCCTTAAATACTCCAATAGAATGAACTTTTCTATTGAGTTTTTAACCTCAGCTTTTAGCTCTCTGCATGCTTGGAAGAAAAGTTATGACCAACCTAGATAGCATATTCAAGCAGAGACATTACTTTGCCATCTAAGGTCCATCTAGTCAAGGCTATGGTTTTTCCTGTGGTCATGTATGGATGTGAGAGTTGGACTGTGAAGAAGGCTGAGCATCGAAGAATTGATGCTTTTGAACTGTGGTGTTGGAGGAGACTCTTGAGAGTCTCTTGGACTGCAAGGAGATCCAATCAGTCCATTCTGAAGGAGATCAGCCCTGGGATTTCTTTGGAAGGAATGATGCTAAAGCTGAAATTCCAGTACTTTGGCCACCTCATGCAAAGAGTTGACTCATTGGAAAAGACTTTGATGCTGGGAGGGATTGGGGGCAGGAGGAGAAGGGAACAACAGAGGATGAGATGGCTGGATGGCATCACTGACTCAATGGATGTAAATCTGAGTGAACTCTGGGAGTTGGTGATGGACAGGCAGGCCTGGCGTGCTGCGATTCATGGGGTCACAAAGAGTCGGACACAAATGAGTGACTGAACTGAACTGAACTGATGCTGGTAAAGTGGGAAAACACTTAATAAAACTCAACCCCTTCCTTGGACTCTGTAGCCACTTTAACTAATACTGTATCTTCTTACTGTTCTACTCAAACAAATTTTGTACTGAATATATTCTATGTGCCCCTCCAGATCCACTCGTCACCCTTCTTGACCTTGCTCTGTGCACTGGATGTTGGCCTGTATGTATCAATGGACCTACTTTCTGCCTTGCTTCCAGTTAGGTTTGGCCAATGGGAAGCACTAGAAGGAAGAGTTTAAGGAAGTAAGGAGACTGAGGATTGGACTTTCTTATCCCAGCTCCTCCTGGAGTGTCCCCATGGTCTGGCTTAATTCCTTATTTAAATGTCACAGATTCTATCAGGCAACTTTCTTGATACAAGCTGTCTCTCTCTTTTTCTTCTTATCCCTCTCTCCCTCCTTTCTCCTACCTCATTTAGGTCAATAGACAGTAACTGTGTGCTGTAACTTCTCCATGGGTAGCAGTATCCTTTATGTGGAGAAACCATAAGAGCTACCCACATTTTGTATGTAAGTCTTTTATTTACGTCATCTCAAATTATCCAATAAGAGTGTGATTTTTCTCCTTCTAGGTTCCACTTGATATAATTTCCTTGAAAGAACAGTTTATACTGATACTACTTGTCGTTGTTGTTCAGTTGCTCAGACATGTCTGACTCTTTGCGACCCCATGAACTGCAGCATGCCAGGCTTCCCCGTCGTTTACCGTTTCTCAGAGTTTGCTCAAACTCATACCCATTGAGTCAATGATACCATCCAACTGTCTCATCCTCTGTTGTCCCCTTCTCCTCCTGCCTTCGATCTTTCCCAGCATCAGGGTATTTTCTAATGAGTCAGTTCTTTGCATCAGGTGGCCAAAGTATTGGAGCTTTAGCATCAGTCCTTCCAAAGAATAGTTAGGGTTGATTTCCTTGAGGATTGACTGGTTGGATCTCCTTGTAGTCCAAGGGACTCTCAAGAGTCTTCTCCAACACCACAGTTCAAAAGCATCAATTCTTTGGTGCTAAACCTTCTTTATGGTCCAACTCTCATATCCATACATTACTATTGGAAAAACCATAGCTTTGATTATCCATAACTTTGTTGGCAAAATAATGTCTGCTTTTTAATACACTGTCTAGATCTAGCATAACTTTTTGTCCAAGGAGCAAGGGTCTTTTAATTTCTGCATGGCTGCAGTGATTTTGGAGCATAAGAAAATAAAGTCTGTCACTTTTTCTATTGCTTCCCCATCTATTTGTCATGAAGTGATGGGAATGGATGCCATGATCTTAGTTTTTTGAAAGCTGAGTTTTAAACCAGTTTTTCTACTCTCCTCTTTTACCTTCATCAAGAGTCTCTTGATATACTACTCACACACATCCTATTTAGTTATCGACCTATATAACTTAGCTTTTGTCCCATCATCCCTATACTGAATGTATTTTCTTTCTCTCTGGTCAATATTGCTGGTCTCTACATAGACAAATCCAGTGGTCATCCTTTCAGTTACATTCTACTTGACATTTTTTTCTCCATTTTATACTGTTGACCACTTCATTCTTCTAGGAAATTAACTCCCTTATACTTAGACTCATCAAATGCTTTTTGCTGTCCCTCTATATCTCATTCCTGAGTTCCTCTTACTATTATCCCTTCCAATATTGGTGTTCCTCATGGTTCAGTCCTTTACCTAGTTTCCTTTTAACATTATATGATTTTCCTAAGTTAAGCCCTTCACCCTCAAGACATTAAGCATTTCCAAAACAGTCCAAATTCAGCCATTCACTTAGACACAAGTACTATACATTCTAATGATAATTTAAGTGCACCATGGCCAATATTACAATCACTGTCTTTACACCACATGCCTCAGAACTTCTCTTTTCCTCTAGGCTAATGGCTCCATTCATTCAACCAGAAGTCTGAGTCATTCTAGTATCCTCTCTCTTCCCCACTCCTTACCATATCAGCTTTCTCACAATTCACTGGAAATTACTGTTATGCTTCTACCAGAGAGAAATTCTGGAGTGAAACATCTGACCAGGCCACTCCACTATATAGGACCCTTAAATGACTAGCTTGAGCTCTTTCAAGGCAAACAAGTGTTTTCTTCCATGTTAAACCTTACTTGTATCCTCAGTCTCAGCAGTTGGGATTATCATGCTTTGTGCTTTCCGTGTTATTAACACCAAACTGCTTATAGTTCCCACTTCAAATCCTACTATTTTATGCCTCCACGTCTTTTTTTTAAATTTTTTATTTATTTAATTTTAACTGGAGGCTAATTGCTTTACGATACTGTGGTGGTTTTGCTATACATTCATATGAATCAGCCATGGGTGTACATGTGTTCCCCATCCTGACCCTCCCTCTCACCTCCCTCCCCATTCCATCTCTCGGGGTCATTCCAGTGCTCCAGACCTGAGTACGCTGCCTCATGCATCAAACCTGGACTGGCGATCTATTTCACATATGTTAATATACATGTTTCAATGCTATTCTCTCAAATCATCCCACCCTTGCCTTCTCCCACATAGTCCAACAGTCTGTTCTTTATATCTGTGTCTCTTTTGCTGTCTCACATATAGGGTCATCGTTACCATCTTCCTAAATTCCATATATGTATGTTAGTATACTGTATTGATGTTTTTCTTTTTTTTTTTTGAATTTTTATTTTTACTTTATTTTACTTTACAATACTGTATTGGTTTTGCCATACATTGACATAAATCCACTACAGGTATACATGAGTTCCTAAACATGAACCCCTCTCCCACCTCCCACCCCATATCATCTCTCTGGATCATCCCCGTGCACCAGCCCCATACCATGCTCATGGATCGGAAGAATCAACATAGTGAAAATGAGTATACTACCCAAAGCAATCTACAGATTCAATGCAATCCCTATCAAGCTACCAGTGGTATTTTTCACAGAACTAGAACAAATAATTTCAAGATTTGTATGGAAATACAAAAAACCTCGAATAGCCAAAGCAATCTTGAGAAAGAAGAATGAAACTGGAGGAATCAACTTGCCTGACTTCAGGCTCTACTACAAAGCCACAGTCATCAAGACAGTATGGTACTGGCACAAAGACAGAAATATAGATCAATGGAACAAAATAGAAAGCCCAGAGATAAATCCACACACATATGGACACCTTATCTTTGACAAAGGAGGCAAGAATATACAATGGAGTAAAGACAATCTCTTTAACAAGTGGTGCATGATGTTTTTCTTTCTGGCTTACTTGACTCTGTATAATCGGCTCCAGTTTCATCCACCTGATTAGAACTGATTCAAATGTACTCTTTTTAATAGCTGAGTAATATTCCATTGTGTATATGTACCACAGCTTTCTTATCCATTTGTCTGCCAATGGACATCTAGGTTGCTTCCATATCCTGGCCATTGTAAACAGTGCCACAATGAACACTGGGGTACATGTGTCTCTTTCAGTTCTTATTTCCTTAGTGTGTATGTCCAGCAGTGGATTGCTGGGTTGTATGGAAGTTCTATTTGCAGCTTTCTAAGGGATCTCCACACTGTTCTCCATAGTGGATGTACTAGTTTGCATTCCCACCAACAGTGTAGGAGGGTTCCTTTTTCTCTGCACACTCTCCAGCATTTATTGTTTGTAGACATTTTGATAGCAGTCATTCTGACCGGTGTGAGATGGTACCTCATTGTGGTTTTCATTTGCATTTCTCCAATAATAAATTATGTTGACCATCTTTTCATGTGTTTGTTAGCCATCTGTATGTCCTCTTTGGAAAAATGTCTGTTTAGTTATTTGGCCCATTTTTTGATTGGGTCGCTTATTTTTCTGGAACTGAGCTGCAGGAGCAGCTTGTATATTTTTGAGATTAATTCTTTCTCAATTGCTTCATTTGCTATTATTTCCTCCCATTCTGAAGGCTGTCTTCTCACCTTGCTTACAGTTTCCTTCGTTGTGCAAAAGCTTTTAAGTTTAATTAGGTCTTATTTGTTTATTTATGCTTCTATTTCCATTACTCTGGGAGGTGGGTCATAGAGGATACAGCTGTGATTTATGTCAGAGAGTGTTTTGCCTGTGTTTTACTCTAAGAGTTTTATGGTTTCTGGTCTTATATTTAGATCTTTAATCCATTTTGAGTTTATTTTTGTGTATGGTGTTAGAAAGTGTTCTAGTTTCATTCTTTTACAAGTGGTTGACCAGTTTTCCCAGCACTACTTGTTAAAGAGATTGTCTTTTCTCCATTGTATATTCTTGCCTCCTCTGTCCAAGATAAGGTGTCCATAGGTGCATGGATTTATCCCTGGGCTTTCTATTTTGTTGCATTGATCTATGTTTCTGTCTTTGTGCCAGTACTATACTGTCTTGATGACTGTTGCTATGTAGTATAGCCTGAAGTCAGTTATGTTGATTCCTCCAGTTCCATTCTTCTTTCTCAACATTGCTTTGGCTATTTGTATTTCCATACAAATTGTGAAATTATTTGTTCTAATTCTCTGAAAAATACCATTGATAGCTTGATAGGGATTGCATTGAATCTATAGATTGCTTTGGGTAGTATACTCATATTCACTATATTCATTCCTCTGATCCATGAACATGGTATATTTCTCCATCTATTTGTGTCATCTTGGATTTCCTTCATCAGTGTTTTATAGTTTTCTATATATAGGTCTTTTGTTTCTTTAGGTAGATTTATTCCTAAGTATTTTATTCTTTTTGTTGCAATGGTGAATGGAATTGTTTCCTTAATTTCTCTTTCTGTTTTCTCATTGTTAGTGTATAGGAATGCAAGGGATTTCTGTGTGTTAATTTTATATCCTGCAACTTTACTGTATTAATTAATTAGCTCTAGTAATTTTCTGGTGGAGTCTTTAGGGTTTTCTATGTAGAGGATCATGTCATCTGCAAACAGTGAGAGTTTTACTTCATCTTTTCCAATCTGGATTCCTTTTATTTCTTTTTCTGCTCCCATTGCTGTGGCCAAAACTTCCAAAACTATGTTGAATAGTAGTGGTGAGAGTGGGCATTCTTCTCTTGTTCCTGACTTTAGGGGAAATGCTTTCAATTTTTCACCATTGAGGATAATGTTTGCTGTGGATTTATCATATATGGCTTTTATTATGTTGAGGTATGTTCCTTCTATGCCTGCATTCTGGAGGGTTTTTTATCATAAATGGATGTTGAATTTTGTCAAAGGCTTTCTCTGCACCTATTGAGATAATCATATGGGTTTTTTCCTTTTAATTTGTTAATGTGGTGTGTCACATTGATTGATTTGCGAATATTGAAGTTTCTTTGCATCCCTGGGATAAAGCTCACTTGGTCATGATGTATGATCTTTTTAATATGTTGTTGGATTCTGTTTTCTAGAATTTTGTTGAGGATTTTTGCATCTATGTTCATCAGTGATATTGGCCTGTAGTTTCCTTTTCTGTGGCATCTCTGTTTGCTTTGGGTATTAGGATGATGGTGGCCTCACAGAGTGAGTTTGGAAGTTTATCTTCCTCTGCAATTTTCTGGAACTGTTTGAGTAGGATAGATGTGGGTGTTAGCTCTTCTCTAAATTTTTGGTAGAATTCACTTGTGAAGCCATCTGGTCCCGGGCTTTTTTTTGTTGGAAGATTTCTGATTACAGTTTTCGATTTCTGTGCTTGTGGTGGGTCTGTTAAGATTTTTTATTTCTTCCTGGTTCAGTTTAGGAAAGTTAAACTTTTCTAAGAATTTGTCCATTGCTTCCAAGTTGTCCATTTTATTGGCATATAGTTGCTGATAGTAGTCTCCTATGATCCTTTGTATTTCTGTGTTGTCTGTTGTGATTTCTCCATTTTCATTTCTAATTTTCTTGATTTGATTCTTCTCCCTTTGTTTCTTGATGAGTCTGGCTAATGGTTTGTCTATTTTATTTATCTTCTCAAAGAACAAACTTTTAGCTTTGTTGATTTTTGCTATGGTCTCTTTTGTTTCTTTTGCATTTATTTCTGCCCTAATTTTTGTGATTTCTTTCTTTCTACTAACCCTGGGGTTCTTCCTTTCTTCCTTTTCTAGTTGCTTTAGGTGTAGAGTTAGGTTATTTATTTGATTCCTCTCCTGTTTCTTGCGGTAGGCTTGTATTGCTATGAACCTTCCACTTAGGATTGCTTTTACTGAATCCCATAGGTTTTGGGTTGTTGTGTTTTCATTTTCATTCATTTCTATGCATATTTTGATTTCTTTTTTTATTTCTTCTGTGATTTATTGGTTATTCAGAATTGTGTTGTTTAGCCTCCATATGTTTGTATTTTTCATAGTTCTTTTTCCTGTCAGTTCAGTTCAGTCAGTTCAGTCACTCAGTCGTGTCCGACTCTTTGCGACCCCATGAATGGCAGCATGCCAGGCCTCCCTGTCCATCACCAACTCCCGGGGTTCACTCAGGTTCACGTCCATTGAGTCAGTGATGCCATCCAGCCATCTCATCCTCTGTCATCCCCTTCTCCTCCTGCCCCCAATCCCTCCCAGCATCAGAGTCTTTTCCAGTGAGTCAACTCTTCACATGAGGTGGCCAAAGTACTGGAGTTTCAGCTTTAGCATCATTCCTTCCAAAGAACACCCAGAATTGATCTCCTTTAGAATGGACTGGTTGGATTTCCTTGCAGTCCAAGGGACTCTCAAGAGTCTTCTCCAACACCACAGTTTAAAAGCATCAATTCTTCGGTGCTCAGCTTTCTTCACAGTCGAACTCTCACATCCATACATGATCACTGGAAAAACCATAGCCTTGACTAGATGGACCTTTGTTGGCAAAATATTGTCTCTGCTTTTCAATATGCTATCTAGGTTGGTCATAACTTTTCTTCCAAGGAGTAAGCGTCTTTTAATTTCATGGCTGCAGTCACCATCTGCAGTGATTTTGGAGCCCCAAAATATAAAGTCTGACACTGTTTCCACTGTTTCCACTGTTTCCCCATCTATTGCCCATGAAGTGATGGGACCGGATGCCATGATCTTCATTTTCTGAATGTTGAGCTTTAAGCCAACTTTTTCACTCTCCTCTTTCACTTTCATCAAGAGGCTTTTTAGTTCCTCTTCACTTTCTGCCATAAGGGTGGTGTCATCTGCATATCTGAGGTTATTGATATTTCTCCTGGCAATCTTGATTCCAGCTTGTGTTTCTTCCAGTCCAGCGTTTCTCATGATGTACTTGGCATAGAAGTTAAATAAGCAGGGCGACAATATAGAACCTTGACGTACTCCTTTTCCTATTTGGAACCAGTTTGTTGTCCCATGTCCAGTTCTAACTGTTGCTTCCTGACTGGCATACAGATTTCTCAAGAGGTAGTTAACATCTAATCTTACCACATTGTGATCAGAAAAGATGCTTGAGATGATTTCAATTTTTTTGAATTTACCAAGGCTAGCTTTTTGGCCCAGAATGTGATCTATCATGGAGAAGATTCCACATGCACTTGAGAAAAAGGTGAAATTCATTGTTTTGGGGTGAAATGTCCTAATTAGATATCAATTAGGTCTAACTGGTCTATTGTATCATTTAAAGTTTGTGTTTCCTTGCTAATTTTCTGTTTAGTTGATCTATCCATAGGGGTGAGTGGGGTATTAAAGTCTCCCACTATTATTGTGTTACTGTTAATTTTCCCTTTCATATTTGTTAGCATTTGCCTTACATATTGTGGTGCTCCTATGTTGTGTGCATATATAGTTATAATTGTTCTATCTTCTTCTTGGATTGATCCTTAGATCTTTATGTAGTGTCCTTCTTTGTCTCTTTTCACAGCCTTTATTTCAAAGTCTATTTTATCTGATATGAGTATTGCTACTTCTGCTTTTGGTCTCCATTTGGTGAAATATCTTTTTCCAGCCCTTCACTTTCAGTCTGTATGTGTCCCTAGGTTTGAGGTGGGTCTCTCGTAGACAGCATATATAGGGGTCTTGGTTTTGTATCCATTCAGCCAGTCTTTGTCTTTTGGTTGGGGCATTCAACCCATTTACATTTAAGGTAATTGATAAGTATGATCCCATTGCCATTTAGTTTGTTGTTTTGGGTTTGAGTTTATAAACCCTTTCTGTGTTTCCTGTCTAGAGAATATCCTTTAGCATTTTGTGGGGAGCTGGTTTGGTGGTGCTGAATTCTCTGAGCTTTTGCTTATCTGTAAAGCTTTTGATTTCTCCTTCATATCTAAATGAGATCCTTGCTGGGTACAGTAATCTGGGTTGTAGTTTTTTCTCTTTCATCACTTTAAGTATGTCCTGCCATTCCCTTCTGGCTTGAAGAGTTTCTATTGAAAGATCAGCTGTTATCCTTATGGAGATCCCCTTGTGGGTTAATTGTTTTTCCCCTGATGCTTTTAATATTTGTTCTTTGTGTTTGATCTTCATTAATTTGATTAATATGTGTCTTGGGATGTTTCACCTTGGGTTTATCTTGTTTGGGACTCTCTGGGTTTCTTGGACTTGGGTGGCTATTTCCTTCCCCATTTTAGGGAAGTTTTCAATTATTATCTCCTCAAGTATTTTCTTGTGGCCTTTCTTTTTGTCTTTTTCTTCAGTGACTCCTATGATTCCAATGTTGGGGTGTTTGACATTGTCCCAGAGGTCTCTGAGGTTGTCCTCATTTCTTTTAATTGTTTTTTCTTTTTTCCTGTCTGCTTCATTTATTTCCACCATTCTATCTTCCACCTCACTTATCCTATCTTCTGCCTCAGTTATTCTACTATTGGTTCCCTCCAGAGTGCTTTGGATCACAGCTATTGCATTATTCATTATTGATTAATTCTTGTTTATTTCTTCTAGGTCCTTGTAAAACTTTTCTTGCATCTTCTCAATCCTTGTCTCCAGACTATTTATCTTTAACTCCATTTTGTTTTCCATATTTTGGGTCATTTTTACTATCATTATTCTGAATTCATTTTCAGTTAGACTCCCTATCTCCTCCTCTTTTGTTTGGTTTGCTGGGCTTTTATCCTGTTCCTTTACCTGCTGCTGAATATTTCTCTGCCTTTTCATCTTGTTTAGGTTGCTGTGTTTGGGGAGGCCTTTCTGTGTGCTGGCATATTGAGTGCAGTATTTTCACAGCATCATCTTTCAGGATTTGAAATAACTCAACTGGAATTCCATCACCTCCACTAGCTTTGTTCATAGTGATGCTTCCTAAGGCCCACTTGACTTCACATTCCAGGATATCTGGCTCTAGGTGAGTGATCACACCATCATAGTTATCTGGGCCATGAAGATCTTTCTTGTAGAGTTCTGTGTATTCTTGCCACCTCTTCTTAATACCTTCTGCTTCTGTTAGGTCTATACTATCTCTGTCCTTTATTGAGCCCATCTTTGCATGAAATGTTCCCTTGGTATCTCTAACTTTCTTGAAGAGATCTCTAGTCTTTCCCATTCTGTTGTTTTCCTCTATTTCTTTGCACTGATCACTGAGGAAGGCTTTCTTATCTCTCCTTGCTATTCTTTGGAACTCTGCACTTGGATGGGTATATCTTTCCTTTCCTCTTTTGCCTTTAGCTACTCTTCTTTTCTCAGCTATTATTAGAAAGTGAAAGTGAAGTTGCTCAGTCGTGTCCGATGCTTTGCGACCCGTGGACTATAGCCCACCAAGCTCCTCCATCCATGGGATTCTCTAGGCAAGAATACTGGCGTGTGTTGCCATTTCCTTCAGACCTCCTCAAACAACCATTTTGCCTTTTTGTATTTCTTTTTCTTGGGGATAGTCTTGATCACTGTACCAATATCATGAACCTCCATCCATAGTTCTTCAGGAACTCTATAAGATCTAATCCCTTGAATCTATTTCTCACTTCCTCTGTATAATTGTAAGGGATTTGATTCAGGTCTTACCTGAATGGTCTGGTGGTTTTCCCTATTTTCTTCAATTTAAGTCTGAGTTTGGCAAGAAGGATTTCATGATCTGAGCCAGTCTGGGCCACAGTCAGCAACCAGTCTTGTTTGTGCTGACTATATAGAACTTCTCCATCTCTGACTGCAAAGAATATAATCAATTTGATTTTGGTGTTGACCATCTGGTGATATCCATGTGCAGAGTGTTCTCTTGTGTTGCTGGAAGAGGGTGTTTGCTATGACCAGTGTGTTCTCTTGGAAAAACTCTGTTAGCCTCTGACCTGCTTTGTTTTGTACTCCAAAGCAGAATTTGCCTGTTACTCCAGATTGGAGAAGGCAATGGCCCCCCACCCCAGTACTCTTGCCTGGAAAATCCCATGGACGGAGGAGCCTGGTAGGCTGCAGTCCATGGGGCCGCGAAAAGTCAGACATGACTGAGAGACTTCACTTTCACTTTTCACTTTCATGCATTGGAGAAGGAAATGGCAACCCACTCCAGTGTTCTTGCCTGGAGAATCCCAGGGGCAGGGTAGCCTGGTGGGCTGTCATCTATGGGGCCACACAGATCGGACACAACTGAAGTGACTTAGCAGCAGCAGCAGCCAGATGGTTCTTGACTTCCTACTTTTGCATTCCAGTCCCCTATAATGAAAAGGACATCTCTTTTTGGGTGTTTGTTCTAGAAGATCTTGTAGATCTTGTCTTCACAGAACCCTTCAACTTCAGCTTCTTCAGCATTACTGGTCAGGGCATAGACTTGGATTACTGTGATACCAAATGGTTTACCTTGGAAAAGAGTAGAGGTCATCTGTTGTTTTGGAGATTGCACCCAAGTAGTGCATTTTGGACTCTTTTATTGACTATGATGGCTACTCCATTTCTTCTAAGGGAGTCTTGCCCACAGTAGTAGATATAATGGTCATCTGAGTTCAATTCACCCATTCCAATCCGTTTTAGTTCACTGATTCCTAAATGTCAATGTTCATTCTTGCCATCTCCTGTTTGCCCACTTCCAATTTGCCTTGATTCATGGACCTAACATTGCAGGTTCCTATGCAATATTGCTCTTTACAACAATATTGAGTGCTGTGCTGATGTGCTCAGTTGCTACTGACTCTTTGTGTCCCCATGGACTGTAGCCCACAAGTTTCCTCTGTCCGTGGAATTTTCCAGGCAAGAATACTGTAATTAGTAGTAATTGCAAGCTTCTTATTACTACTTAACATCAGTGTCACTACTTAGAAGATGAATATGGAAACATTTTGGATATTGAAACATTTTGGATAGCCATGAAAAACCTAGTATTCTGATATATTATAGGAAAGTTTTTCAAAGTCATGAATTGATTTATTATATACAGCAGCCATATACCAGAATAAGGTTCTATATTATGTATTCATCTGAAATTAAGACAAGTGCAACCAAGTACTTGGTGCAGATCAGGCTGGATTTTTACATCTCAAGACCAAGGAAGGTGTTGTGTCAAAATGTTCTCACTGATTATATATATAGTGATTATATATAATCACTGTACCTGAGACCCTGTTAGAGATATTGCAGGAAACAAAGCTTAATGATGTTCAGTTTGGAAAGTAGGAGGACAACTTTGTAGCATGCAGACTTTTAGGTTCAACAGGGAGAGTTGATATCAATTTTGGTGACATAAAGAGGTAACAAGAATGCTGGAGCTGCAGCTGCAGTTAGGAATTCCCTTGGGTGGCCTCAGGAATGGTAATTATCCCAGTTACAGGGCAAAGCAAACAGTGGAACACAGTGAAGCAAGACAACTTAGGACCATGTGAGCTACCTAGAGACCCCTTGAACTGAAGAGAGGTATTTGATGTCTGATGTTCCTCAGATGCTTTCCTCTTGCATCACCTAAAGAAATATGCATTTGTTATATACTCTTGAAGTATATATCTATAATAATTGAAATTATATACTTCAATTAGTCTATAAATATTGATGCTTACTATTTCCACTAATACCAATACCATTCTGGTCTAAGCCACTACTACAGGCTGAATTGTGTCCCTCAGGAAAGATCTATTGCAGCTTTTACCTCTAGTACTTCAGAATGTGGCTTCATTTGGAAACAGCCTTTACAGAGGTAATCAAGTTAAAATAAAGTCTCTAGGATTAACCCTAAACCAATATGACTGGTGTTTTCATAAAAAGAGGAAACTCAGAGACAGACATATACAGTGGAAAGATGTGATGACATAGGAAGAAGACAGCCACATGACTGACGTGATATACCTACAAGCCAAGAAATGCCAAGGATTCAACAGAAGCTAAAGAAGGCAAGCAAGGATTCTCCCCTAGAGGCATCAGACAGAGTATAGCTCTGCTGACACCTTGATTTCAGACTTGGGGACTCCAGAACTGTGAGACAATAAATTTTGTTCTAAGCCACCCAGATTTTGGTGCTTTATGAAGGCATCTTTAGCAAACTAATGCAGCCCCAACACTTGAGTAGGTGCAATAGCCTCCTCACTGGTCTCTCACTTTGCATTTCTACATCTCCCTGCTTCTCTACCCCATAACATAGTCTTAGCGAATAAGATGGAAGCAAAAGTGAATCTTTAAAGCATGTATGTCATCATGCCTTACTAGCCTTCTACTCCAAATTCTCCCATGGTTTCCCATCTTATTCAGAGTAGAAATCAAAGCTCTTATAGTAGCTCCTAGACTCTGTACCTTTTGATCTTATCTCTCACTAGCCTCTCTTTTGCTTGTCACAGTCCAGCCTCATTGACCCCATTTTTGTCCCTCAGACATGCTAAGAAAAATCTTATTTCAGCCCTCTGCACTTGCTTTTTCCTCTGCATAAAGCCCCTCAATATCATAAGACTCTCTCCAACATTTTTAGGTCTTGCCTCAGGAGTCACTTTTTCACAAGGTATAATTATCCTATGTACAGTTGCAACCCTCTGAAAATGCACCAATCCCTCTCCTTGCTTCATTTTCCTCCACATTATTTATTACTATATAATAAATTATATATTTCCTTTATTGAATTTATTGTTTTTCCAGCCTGAATTTAATCTTTAAAAAAGATTTGATATTTGTTTTTTTGTCCACTGATATACACTGAGTGCTTAGAGCACACAGCATCTGGCACAATGTATAAGGTGTACCTGTTGAGTGAATAAATAGATTTCTAATTCCTTAGAGGTAGCACAAAGTAGAATGATACTGACTGCCACAGGAGTTAGAAATCCTGGGTTCTATACCCATGGAATCGCTTACTGAGAGTAAGTGGACTGGTGTGGGTCATCTCTGAGTCTGTTTATTCATCTGTGAAAATGGGAACAAAATCCACTCTATCTACTTCACAGTGTTGTTTTGAGGATCAACTTGGATGATACATATAAAAGTCCATATGTAATTTATACCATGCTATATAAATATAAGCTATTATTAAAATAATTCTATTCAGAGTTTTATAGAGTGAAAGTGATTCTCTACATTAAGAGATAAGTAATAAAAAATGGCATTCTTAATTGTGGAGAAGTCAGACTTACTGAAAATAGGTTCTAAAAAAGAAAAAATAAAATAAATCCCTGCCAAGCATGACTTAAAGATTTTTTAAAGTGGGAGCTGAGAAATGCAATATTCATTATTAACAACTACTACTTACTAAGAGTTATTGAACATAAGAACCCAGGACATTTACACTTTCTTGAAACATGAAGAATTCATTGTGAGTGAATGAGACTCGGCACTATTGCCTGAAAGCGTATCACTCCATAAAAAAGGGAAGAGAAAACACTTTAAAATATCATACTATGATTTCTTTAATTTACCTTACCCACTATGATTTACATATGCTAATATATTACTGCCAAGTAAGTATTCTATGGATAATGTATAGTGCTCATCTTCCTATCAAATCCTAAAATCGCATTTAGGATATCTGGTATAAACTTAACATTCACCCCAAAATTAAACAGTAATCATTTTTAAAGTATCTATTGAGGGTCAGGCAATGACTGATGGAGGGAGCAATGATGAATAAAACATAGTCTCACTCTTATAGCACTTTGCAATCTACTTAGGAATATACAGCCATATAAACCTCAATACAAATCAAACTCTAAAAGGCCTTTAATAGAAGGAACTCTCTCATACACACATACAAAGCACATTATGAAAGATGGAAAGTGACTGAAGTGTTCTCAAAGAGATTTTAGAGAAGGTACTATTTTAGCTGAGTCTTAAAGGACTTAACAGAAAGAGAAGTAGGGAGGATGTAGGGCATGCCAGGCAGTGGGAGTAGCTTGATCAGGAGCAGTACCAACTTCAGGAAGAATTTAGACAGACTTGTGGTAACTTCGTCTGTAAGTAGATTTTAATGGTAATGTGGATATTTAGGGGTCATCCTTGATCTGTGGAAATTAATAACGGCAGCAGTAAACTTTCTGTCCAGTAAAAATTATAGTATGGTTCCAGAGTCAAAGGCAGTGGTATATAGCATGCCTTATTAACTAAATTGAAAGAAGTGTTCAATCTCTTGTGAGGTCATGTGCTTCTTTGTGAATATAATAAGGCTTATAAAATATCCCTCAAGAATGTATATTGCCCAAGACATGAAACATTTTAAATGTTATTTCAAAAATTTAATAATTTCTTTGAAGTTTGATTTGAACAAAGGTTTATAAACTTTAGTCCAAATGGCATGGCTCTTTGGGGATTTTTTGTTTCCTTTTTTGTATCGGTGTAAATTTAAGAGTTCTTAGAGAGGGAGTTCTGAGGCAGTGCTAAGGTAACACATCATTTGAAAAACAAAAACTTATGCATCAGTGTGCTGAAGGACATCTAAGATATTGTTAGCATGCCAAGTCTCTCCAGTCATGTCAGACTCTTTGAGACCCCATGGACTGTAGCGTGCCAGGCTCCTCTGTTCATGGGGTTTCTCCAGGCAAGAATACTGGAATGGGTTGTCATATTCCCCTCCAGGGGATCTTCCAGACCTGGGATTGAACCGAAGTCTCCTGCATTGGCAAGTGGGATCTTTACTGCTAGCGCCACCTGGAAAGCCCCAGATATTGTTTAATAAATACCAATATTTACCATCTTAACAGAGAAACCTGTTAAGGAGCATAGGGAGTTCTGTGACCCATTGAAACTATAAATCCCAAGGGCCACCAACTTCAATCATGGCACCATTGTGCAGATTGAAATTCTATGAGAAAGTTCTGCACGAACATTTTAAGTGGACAAAGATTTATGTTCCTATAGACTCAGGGCATGGGATTTGAGTGTTATTCTTTGTTATATAAACCTGAAAGAAGTTTGAAGAATTTAAGGGAAAGCTTGCTGCATAGCTCAAGGATTGCCAATAGCACATTATCTTTAATTTACAATACCATTTAATGGTGCTTTATAGATAGGCCATAAACATAAAATATAATCAAATGTGAACCTTTTAGCAAAGTAAGATGGTGTTTTTGGTGGTGTGGGATAGGAATGTTTTAAAATCTGAATCAGCACTGCTAAAAATCCTTTCTCTGACAAACAGACCATATAAATAGCTAAGCTGCTTTCCATTCCTATAATCACACATTTAAATAAGTCTGGTTAACTAATAGAAGAAAGAAAATCAAGTAGAAGTCAGTTTGTAATAGAATCATTACATGGACTAAAACATCAATGTATGTCTTTCAAACCAAAATGTGGCCACAGTATACAGCAGGTATGTATACGGGCATTTGTGAGGATATATTTGACTACAAAAAGACACATTTCTTGTCATTCTTCACATTTGTCTATTGTTCAACCTTTCTGTGTGTATATGTGTGTATTTGTCTTATCTGATCTTATAAATGCAATTATAATAATGACCTTCATATCTCTTGCCTAGGTGTTCAGACAAAGGTAGCCTCATTTCATCTACTTTTTCATCTATTTCTCTCCTCTTGCTCATCAGCTCCCTACACTATGTTGCTCTCCTGCTGATTTTCCCAACATTACACCCGAAATTTCTCCTTGCTTTCATCTCGTTCTGAAAAAGTCTTACTATTCTGTGAAGTTAGTTCAAAGAATGTGACTTTTAAGAGATATAATCCCAAAAAGAAAACATTCCTATGCTCTAACCTCATTCTGGTTTTCTTCTTTTATTTAGTAAGCTCACCTTGCTATTTTTACAAGCTATACATAAAAGATATTTAATACTGTGGTAGAAATGAAGTTTAATCAACTGTACATTCACAGCTAATTGTTTAGTGTCAAGAAATCATTTTTGGATAATTCTTAGTAAGAATGAAATTAGTAGCCACCAACATATAAAGCCTTCTCCCTGTCTCTTTAGAGCAATACTGACTGATGAGCTCTATGCTGCAATTTAAAACAAAGAACTCATGGGAAACCTTTAATAGTCTTGTTTCTGGCTTCCATTACTTACTTAACTAGACTTAATCTGCTAGTTTCCAGACATGTCTTATTTTTAAGTAGAAGTCACTTAAACATATGCCTTGATTTCACTGAGTGTGAAAAAAAAGGAAAATGCTTATAAATATAAAAGACATCCTTCTCCCATTCTAAGGGCAAGCATTATAATCTTAAACTCTGTAGATCACTATGTGAAGAAGACTTATAATGGAATGGTCCCAGCAAAACAAGTATACTTTCAGATGAAGTGGCTTGGATCTATTCTTCAGAACTTTTCTAAGGTACTTAATGCTTCAGATGTAGGGAAAAAAGACTATATTATATTTTCAGATGAGAGGATGATTGACAATACAAGGACCTGTTCTGTCAATAGACTAGATTAAGATGGGAGAAAAGCATTAAGGATAGCTCATGATACTGCAGATAGAATGATCTTCTAACTCTGTACTGCAGATTGCCTGTAGATAGTGAACTAGTAGCATAGTAGCATACCATGGCTCATTCTTTTAACGAACCAAACATGCCAAACCAACTTTCAGTTAAAATTGATTGAGTTATCCAGATTTCAGATTGTAAAAACTCTGTCATCTCTTCCAATATCTTGTAGAATCTCTGAGTCCCCTCCGCCCACCCATAATAGTATAAGGCTTGGAGAGAATTCATCCACATGAGTGATATTTGCAACTTACTTAGAATGACTTTTTAAAAGGTATTGCCAGAGAGAGAGAAATGGAATATGATAAAGAAACTTTTAGCTAATAGAAGTTAGTATTATTTTCTAAAAATTCTATTATCTATCTAATATTCTTCCCTGGCAATACATAGCAATAAAGTTTCATTTTCTGCTTTTATTTTAAAAACAGCCTGTACATTTGTGTTCTAGCAAAAAAGAATAGAATTAGTAAGAAGTATTACAAATTGTTAATTCTACAAAAATCATCTGTGATTTATTTTTAACTCTAAGAAAAGACCAGGTTTACACTCTTTGGTCTTCTGTGGATCTCAGTTTTCTGGATTACACAATGGAACCACAATATCTTCCTCAAAGGCCTGGTAGGATTAAATGTAATCATATCTGTAAACAAGTGGCATGAAAAGCATACAAAATATTTAGAAACTTTAGTTTGCTAATGTCACAAAAAGAGAGTATGAGGTACCTTATAATATGTGATTCAACTTACTTTTTTACAGCAAAATTATTTTATTTTATTATTTTATTTTTTAATTTTTCTTGCCACACAGTGTAACTAAGTGGTTATCTTAGTTTCCCAATCAGGAATGGAACCTGTACCCGCTGCAGTAGATATGCAGAGTCAACCACTAGACCACCAGGGAAGTCCCTCAACTTATTTTAGATTTCTGAAAGATCTTCAATTTTTTGTAGGTTTTACTATCAGACTTTAAAATAAGCTAACACAATTATATTTTAATATGTAAAAATACTAAATAAAGTGAATGTGTGTGTGTGTATGCTCAGTTGCTCAGTCATGTCTGACTCTTTGTGGTCCCATAGTTTATAGCCCAACAGGCTCCTCTGTCCATGGAATTTTCTCAGCAAGAATACTAGAGTGTGTTGCCATTTCCTACTCCAGGGGATCTTCCTGACCTAGGGATCAGATTTGCTTCTCCTGTGTCTCCTGCATTGGCAGATGGATTCTTAACCTCTGGCTCCACCTGGGAAGCCCAGGTAAAGTGAATAAAATAATTCAATTACATTGTAATAATAATCCAAAGCAGAAAATCTTAAAAGATTTTATAGACTGAGTCTAAGTCCAAAAGGGGAGACACTCTTGTACAACAAACACCTAGTTTTATAGATGAGTGGGAAGAGCCAGAAATTTTTTAAAAATTAAGGAAGAAATAACTATACTCTTCTCCCTTAGCTATCTGAAAAAGCTGATTTTTTAGATACTCATTTTGGTGAATTAAAAGATCTAGTCTGGTTTCCACAAAACAACCAACGAGATTGCAAACACTCAAAAGTGGTATTTCTCAAAGTGTTTTCCAAGAAGCACCCAATTTATAATCATTTAGGGTAGATTCCTGGGTCCTACTTCAGATGAACTAAATCAAAATCTTTTAGGACAGGCCCCAAGGAATCTAAATTTTAGCCAATATCCCCCAAGTGATTCTTATGCACGGTTTTAAAATCACTGACCTAAAACATGGTTTTCAACTCTGGCTGCACATTATAATCACTTAGGGAACATAAAAAATAAAATTAAAAGAAAAAGATATCTATGTGCTGTCCCAAACCAATTTAAATTGGAATCTCTAGGGGTGAAGCCCAGCATCACACTTTTATTCAAAGCTCCCCAGAATGATAGTGATTCTGAGTGCAGCCTGCGTGGAACTCCGCTGCATTAAAGCACTCCAAGATCCCAGCTTCCTCTGTAAAGGCAAGAGTCAGAAATCTGCATCAAAAGACAAACTTGCCTTTACACACAAACCTCCAACTTGGCCTCACTGCTAAGGCCGGGATGGTCCTTCACCACCCAAATGTATCTTGCCTACATTTATTTCAGAGGAGTAAATATTTGGATTTTTCCACTGGACTCCATCTCCAACTTGGTTAATTAAATTAACCAAATCAGTTCCCAAAATAAAATTGACACTCAAAAGAGGTTTTTTACTTCATTATTATTTTTCATTCCCTTCAACCTTTTGTCACACAGTAGTCATTCAACACATATTTGTTGATCTACATATTTGTGGATCTCTGTCTTAGTCTGATTGGGCTGTTGTAACAAAAATGACATAAATCAAACGGCTTATATAGATCTCACAGTTCTGGAGGCAGAGGGGTGCAATATGGAGATGCTAGTAGCTTTTGTGTCTAGTACCTCTTTTCTGTTTCATAGATAGTCTCTTCTCTCTATGTCTTCACATGGTGGAATGGGGTGAGGGAGTTTCTTGCATCTCTTATTGTTTTTTATTTTTATAACTAATTGAACATTTATTATTTGCAACACTCTATTATTATTATTATTTGCAAACTCTACCAAGTTTGTGTTTGTTTTTCTTTTTTTAACTTTAAAATTTTTTTAATTGGAGTATAATTGTTTCACAACATACAACAATGTGAATCAGCTATATGTTCACATCTACCCCCTACTCTTGAGCCTCCCAGCATCCCCCCATTCCACACCTCTAGATCTTCACAGAACACTGAGCTGAGCTGCCTGTGCTATACAGCAGCTTCCCACTAGCTATCTGTTTTACATATGGTAGTGTATATACGTCAATGTTACTCTCTAAGGCCCCTTTTATAAGGGAACTAATCCCATTCACATGGAACACAGCCTTATCTAACTCAGTGAAACCATGAACCATGCCATGTAGGGTCATCCAAGATAGATGGGTCATGGTGGAGAGTTCTGACAAAACATGGTCTACTGGAGAAGGGAATGGTAAACCACTTCAGCATTCTTGCCTTGAGAACCCCATGAACAGTATGAAAAGGCAAAAATATAGGACACTGAACGATGAACTCCCCAGGTCGGTAGGTGCCCAGTATGCTGCAGGAGAAGAGACGAGAAATAGCTCCAGAAGGAATGAAGAGGCTGAGTAAAGCAGAAAAAACACCCAGCTGGAGATGTGTCTGGTGGTGAAAGTAAACTCTGATGCTGTAAAGAACAATATTGCATAGGAACCTGTAATGTTAGGTCCATGAATCAAAGTAAATTGGAAGTGGTCAAACAGGAGATGTCAAGAGTCAACACTGATATTTTAGGAATCAGTGAACTAAAATGGACTGGAATCAGTGAATTTAATTCAGATGACCATTATATCTACTACTGTGGGTACAAATCCTTTAGAAGAAATGGAGTAGACCTCATAGTCATCAAAAGAGTCTGAAAGTGCAGTACTTGGGTGCAATCTCAAAAGTGGCAGAATGATCTCTGTTAGTTTCCAAGGCAAACCATTCACTATCACAGTAATCCAAGTCTATGCCCCACTAATGCCAAAGAAGCTGAAGTTGACCGGTTCCATGAAGACCTACAATACGTTCTAGAACTAACACCCAAACAAGATGTCCTTTTCATCATATGGGACTGGAATGCAAAAGTAGGAAGTCAAGAGATACTTGGAGTAACAGGCAAATTTGGCCTTGGAGTACAAAATGAAGCAGGGCAAAGGCTAGCAGAGTTTTGCCAAGAGAACGCATTGGTCATAGTGAACACCCTCTTCTAACAACACAAGAGAAGACTCTACACATGGACATCACCAGACGGTCAATACCGAAATCAGATTGATTACATTCTTTGCAGTCAAAGATGGAGAAGCTCTACACAGTCAGCATAAGGAACCTACTATATAGCATAGGGAACTCCTCTCAATACTCTGTAATGGCCTACATGGGAAAAGAGTCTAGAAAACAGTAGATATTACATATATATATATATATGATTCACTTTTCTGCACAACAGAAACTAACATAATATTTTAAATCAACTACGAAGATACATATTCTTTGTAAGAAACAAATTCTTTAAAAATAATTAAGTCCAAAGACTAAAAATCAAGTTTAAAAACTGCTATCCAACTACAAAGCTACAGTCATTAAGACAGTATGGTACTGGCACAAAGACAGAAATATAGATCAGTGGGACAAAATAGAAAGCCCAGAGATAATCCACGCACCTATGGACACCTTGTCTTTGACAAAGGTGGCAAAAATATACAATGGAGAAAAGACAATCTCTTTAACAAGTGGTGCTGGGAAAACTGGTCAACCACCTGTAAATGAAACTAGAACACTTTCTAACACCATAAACAAAACTAAACTCAAAATGGATAAAAGATCTAAATGTAAGACCAGAAATTATAAAACTCTTAGAAGAAAACACAGGAAGAATACTCTCTGACATAAATCACAGCAAGATTCTCTATGATCCACCTCCCAGAAAATGGAAATAAAAATAAACAAATGGGACCTAATTAAATTTAAAAGATTTTTCACAACAAAGGAAACTGAAAGCAAGGTGAAAAGTCAGTCTTCAGAATGAGGGAAAATAATAGCAAATGAAGCAACTGACAAAGAATTAATCTCTAAAATATACAAGCAGCTCATGCAGCTCAATACCAGAAAAATAAATGTCCCAAATAAAAAATGAGCCAAAGAACTAAACAGACATTTCTCCAAAGGAGATATACAGATGGCTAACAAATACATGAAACGATGCCCAACACCACTCATTATTGCAGAAATGCAAATCAAAACCACAATTAAATATCATCTCACTCCAGATAGAATGGCTGCCATCAAAAAGTCTACAAACAATAAATGTTGGAGAGAGTATGGAGAAAAGGGAACCCTCTTACACTGTTGGTGGGAATGCAAACTGGTACAATCACTATGGAGAACAGTGTGGAGATTCCTTAAAAAACTGGAAATAGAACTGCTATATGACCCAGCAATCCCACTGCTGGGCATACACAGTGAGGAAACCAGAATTGAAAGAGACACATGTACCCCAGTGTTCTTTACAGCACTGTTTACAATAGCTAGAACATAGAAGCAATCTAGACATCCACCAGCAGATTGAATGGATAAGGAAGTTGTGGTACATATTCACAATGGAATATTACTCAGCTATAAAAAAAGAATCCATTTGAGTCAGTTCTAATAAGGTAGATGAAACTGGACCCTATTATACAGAGTGAAGTAAGCCAGAAAGAGAAATACCAATACAGTATATTAACACATACATATGGAATTTAGAAAGACGGTAATGACAACCCTATATGCAAGACAGCAAAAGAGACACAGATGTAAAGAACAGACTTTTGGACTATGTAGGAGAAGGCGAGGATGGGACAATATGAGAGAATAGCATTGAAACATGTATATTACCCAGAGAAGGCAATGGCACCCCACTCCAGTACTCTTGCCTGGAAAATCCCATGGATGGAGGAGCCTGGTAGGCTGCAGCCCATCTGGTCGCTAAGAGTCAGACACAACTGAACGACTTCACTTTCACTTTTCACTTTCATGTATTGGAGAAGGAAATGGCAACCCACTCCAGCATTCTTGCCTGGAGAATCCCAGGGATGGAGGAGCCTGGCAGGCTGCTGTCTATGGGGTCACACAGAGTCGGACACGACTGAAGTGACTTAGCAGTAGCATGTATATTACCATATGTAAAATAGATAACCAGTGCATTTTTGATGCATGAAGCAGGGCACTCAAAGCTGACAACCCAGAGGGATGGGGTAGGGAGGGAGATGGGAGGGGGTTTCAGGATGGTGAGACACATGTACACCCATGGCTGATTCATGTCGACATGTGGCAAAAACCACCACAATATTGTAAAGTAATTAACCTCCAATTAAGATAAATTAATTAATTTTAAAAATTGCTATCCAAATGTTTACCTCTATATTAATTTCTTTATTTCATATGAGCTTTGAATCCTTCTAATCTCAAGGAACTAAAGAGAAAAGTAAGAATCTCAAGGGTTTCATTAGTAAAAAACAATCTTGCTTTATTAAATATTAATATACCCTTGTATAGCTATTGATTTTTTAAACCCTTTTGCTCTACCTCACTTAACTTCTCTTAATAATTCCCTGAGTTCTGTAGAACATATTCATATAAAGGAAAAATTAGTAGACTTTCTGAAGATGGGTTTTGGTTCCAGAACTGTTATTTGCCATTTCATATTGAGAGGTCTTGGTAAAGTTATGTTGCTTTTATAGGCCCTGGTTTCCTCATTTATTAAATGGAGACATGATCCCTGAAGGATACATAAAATATTGCATTTTAAATAGATTCCTAAACTTCAAGAGCTACAAATGTGTCAGATATTACAACTATTTCAGTTTTAAAGATGACCAGATTGGCCAATCAATATAAAGAGTAAATAAGAAATGTTACCTTGGTTTAAATATAGATTCTCTCATTCTTAGTCAATAATTTCTTTTTCATATTACCACAAATACTCTCAGAACATGGCCAAATGGACTTTTTGACATCAAACCAAGTAAAAAAAAAAATCTATGTCTATTTATATCTATCTATATCCACATATAGATATAAAGAAAAAGAATCAGAATTTTGAAAAAAAATCAAGTAAAATATCACAGCTTTCAGAATGCCTAATTCAAAATCTGATTTCAAATCTAAAAGACTCTCAGGTGCAATGAATGGAGAAGGAAGGAACTGAGATAAGTAACCAGGAAGAATGTAAAGGGTATGTCCATCCAAGGACATATTAATATCAACAGGCTTACACAGTTTAGTCTTCTCCTCTACATTTTGTTTTGACCTGGAGTTTAGCAGAGTTCTTTACCACTTGCTTTCCTATAAGACACTTATATTACACAAATTGACAGCAAGAGTGAAAGTCAAATTGTCAGGCTTTTAATGTACAAAAGTGATCTTGCATGGCAAATCAATTCAGTAGCTGGTTACTCAGTTTGTCTATGAAGATCATACTCATAATGTTGAAAGTCTTAAAGAATCACTGATCCCCCCACCTTAAGGCCTGCGTTGTCCAAGACGGAGCAGCAGTCATGTTACTTGTAAAGAATGACAAGCTGTTCTCATGCTACGAGTGGTTGTCATCTTAGACAAGGCAGCTTTAACCTAAAATCAGTATTGAGTCTGACTTTCAAACAAAAGCAGTATTTCCTCAGAATATTTAACATCATAGGGAATGTTCTAAAGCACCAAGTTGATCAACTCTCTAAACGAGGATGATTTAAAAGATCTATATGATATATAATTTAAAATGGGCTTCCCAGGTGGCACTCGTGGTAAATAATCTGCCTGCCAATGGAGGACATACAAGAGATGTGGATTCAGTTCCTGGGTTGGAGTAGATCCCCTGGTCAAAGATTCCATGGAGTATGAAGTGGGAACCCACTCCAGTAAATTCCATGACAGAGGAGGAGCCTGGCAGGCTATAGTCCATAGGGCCACAAGAGTTGGACATGACTGAGCGACAGGGCACACAGCACATATAGTTTAAAACTTTTGGAGAACCAATCACATGTATTTTATCCATTTTTATTTAAGCAATCATTGGAAGAGGGTCTTTCATTAGAGCGAGTGGCCAGAGAGATATTTAAGATAAGGACTGCAGGGGACTGAGGATTGGCCAGGGGGAAGGCATTAATCACAGAAGCCCTAAACAAGACAGACTGGATACTAGTCAGTGCCCTGCTTCTCACGTGCACCAGATGTCCTAGGGTAGACCTAAAGTGCCAGAAATCTCTGGGAAGGAAATACTGCACACTTGGAACCACCCACAATTCCCTTACAAAGCAGCCATTTCCCTGGTTGCCCTTAGTCTCAGAAGAGTCTTCACTCAGAATTTAAAGACTTCATCTTCTCCATCTCTTTTCAGTAGGGAACAAGGGATCACAAAGGCAGTCACAACCCTGGGTAGGCAATTGCCACTTTAGCAATGGCTTTCCACCCATGCTGGGCATGTGAATCACTTGCAGTGAATCTTCCTGATTCAGGGCTAATGTACTAGAAAGTCCACTTGATAAACCTCTAAAGCAACAACCTCCAATCTGCTTTATCAGTAGTAATAGTTATAATTTAATAACTTGATTGGTTGCAAATATGAGTTAGACAAAGTGTTTTTATATCTTAGATCCATCAGACCTCTACCACACTCCAAAAGATGCTATAGTCAACAGAAGACTGGGTGTTTCTAAGTTCCAAAAAGCTACATGGAGAATAAAGCTTGGGTAGGAAGGATAGAGGCAAAACTAGAAGTTTTAGAAGGTAGTAGGGAGATATGAATGCATTAAAGCGAAAAATTATAATTTTTTTTACAACCTGTCTCTACTGCAGATTTTTATGACATAAGCTCCTCTTCAAAAAATTCTTAAAATACTCTAACCTCTTTAAACTTTTCTTAGAGATATTATTATGTTCAGTTCAGTTCAGTCGCTCAGTTGTGTCCAACTCTTTGCAACCCCAAGAACTGCAGCACGCCAGGACTCCCTGTCCATCACCAACTCCCGGAGTCCACCCAAACCCTTGTCCATTGAGTCGGTGATGCCATTCCTCCATCTCATCCTCTTTCATCCCCTTCTCTTCCTGCCCTCAATCTTTCCCAGCATCGGGGTCTTTTCAAATGAGTCAGCTCTTTGCATCAGGTGGACAAAGGATTGGAGCTTCAGCATAAACATCAGTCCTCCCAATAAACACTCAGGACTCATCTCCTTTAGGATGGACTAGATGGATCTCCTTGCAGTCCAAGGGACTCTCAAGAGTCTTCTCCAACACCACAGTTCAAAAGCATCAGTTCTTTGGCATTCAGCTTTCTTTATAGTCCAACTCTCACGTTCATATAGGACCACTGGAAAAACCATAGCTTTGACTAGACGGACCTTTGTTGGCAAAGTAATGTCTCTGCTTTTTCATATGCTGTCTAGGTTGGTCATAACTTTTCTTCCAAGGAGTAAGCGTCTTTTACTTTCATGGCTGCAGTCACCATCTGCAGTGATTTTGGAGCCCCCCAAAATGAAGTCTGACACTGTTTCCACTGTTTCCCCATCTATTGCCCATGAAGTGATGGGACCAGATGCCATGATCTTCGTTTTCTGAATGTTGAGCTTTAAGCCAACTTTTTCACTCTCCTCTTTCACTTTCATCAAGAGGCTCTTTAGTTCCTCTTCACTTTCTGCCATAAGGGTGGTGTCATCTGCATATCTGAGGTTATTGATATTTCTCCCAGCAATCTTGATTCCAGCCTGTGCTTCATCCAGCCCAGTGTTTCTCATGATGTACTCTGCTGCCGGGGGCCAGCGTGAGGAACTCCGCCCATGGCAAAGGTCATGAGGAAGGAGGCTTGGCATACGCAAAGGCGTGATCAAGCCTCAGGAAACCCCCTGTTCCCAAGCATCTAACCCCAAAACCAGAGTCTGTTTTATGCTCTCACCTACACCTCTGACTTTACGGGGGGCTCTCCCCCATAACCGTGTCTCTCGGAGAAGGAGTAAACATGCAGCTCCAAGGCAATAAAAATTCTTGGGCGTGACAAGAGTGTTTCAGCTTACGGACTGCTCTGAAGGTTATCTAGCCCACCTGTATAGGTTAGTCTGGCCACATGTGATTGTTTACAGCCTCCCAATCTGAGAGGCACGAGATGTTTTAGACTTACTAAAGGCAAATTCTTTTGGGGAGTTAGAAATTATTAGTATAATGGGTTGGTTAGGAATTATATTGGTGAAGGGTTTTTTCATTTGTTGTGTCAATAATTGCTGCTAATTCCCTGCTCTGGGTGGGACAAAGATGTCTCAGGTCAAACCTCTCTGCTGACAGACTAGCTTGTGTGACAGGATTATCCATACTCCTGCCACATGATTGTTTACTACCTCTCAACCATAAACAGCACAGAGAGTTTTGGAGAATTTTGAGAGTCTTAATTAGCATAGGGCTTTTTCTTCTTGTTGAGTCAATGATTGCCGCCAGGCCTCCATATCCTTAGGTACCTGGGAATATATTAATCAATGTATTTGGAATATAGCAAAGGAAATATAGTAGTTTTTGATGTTAGCAATACTAGACTTTTTGAGTTAATGGATTTTCTCTTTTGTAATAGATCACTGTACTTTGTTATAAATCACTGTGTCCTTGCTATGTAAGAATGTAACTTTATCATATCTTAAGACTAAATAGATCTTAAGGGGAGCATTGGTGAAAGGATTTTCATTTGTTGGGCTGATGTTTGCTGCTAAATCTCCATGTTCCCTACACTTATAATGAATATAACTAGCATATAGGAAGAAATAAGTATTAACCTTTAAACATATAGGAGAAATAAGTATTAACCTTTAAGACTAATCATGTTAACCTTGGGTTAAATAAATTCCTTTCTTGATTGTAACTCACTACACCCTCACCCTATAGGAATGCAACTTTATTTGGAGGGTGGTGCCTGGTTTAAGAAAAAAGACCCTTGGAAGAAATAAGTTTTTTGGTTATCAGAAAGAAAGGATCATAAAATGTCAGCAGGTCTCACTCATGGCCAAAAGATGATGTAATATTCCTAAGACCTTTTTTTGTACATTTATGTGAAGCACCTGATTTTTATAAAGGTCAGGACTGCTGACTCCCGCGTGACTCTGTATTCATCCCTATGTAAAACAAAAGGTATATAAGCAAACCCAAAAATAAAGAAATCGGATCAGTTTCCGGAAAGACTGATTCCCCCATGTCGCTTCTTTCTTGCTCCCATTTTTCTGGCTGAATTCCCATCTGGAGCATGGATGCTATTCCACGTAATCCAAGTTATTCAGCCTCCTTTTCTCCACTAATCTTCCTACTACACTATCCATTTCTAATCTCTCTATATCTGTGATTAAATATGTATTTTTCCAAAGACGCCGACTCTGTCCCCACCTTCGAATCACCCTGGATCCACCGGGGCTGGACCCCGGCACTCTGCATATAAGTTAAATAAGCAGGGTGACAATATATAGCCTTGACATACTCTTTTTCCTATTTGGAACCAGTCTGTTGTTCCATGTCCAGTTCTAACTGTTGCTTCCTGACCTGCATACAGGTTTCTCAAGAGGCAGGTTAGGTGGTCTGGTATTCCCATTTCTTTCAGAATTTTCCACGGTTTATTGTGATCCACACAGTCAATGGCTTTGGCATAGTCAATAAAGCAGAAATAGATGTTTTTCTGGAACTTTCTTGCTTTTTTGATGACCCAGCAGATGTTGGCAATTTGATCAGGGAATATAAATCTGTGTACATGATAGCTATGTTCAATCCTCTTGCAAATAGGATGCACTCCAAATATTGATTCACTCATTTGTCAAACATTATTTGAACAACACATATAAAATGCTAGTAGATGCTATGATTACACTATTCACAATCTTTGACCTCAAGTAGTTTACAATTCTGTGAGAAAAATGGACTAAATGTAAGAAGTATAATAAGAGTATTAAGTACTAAGCTCAAGAAGTTACTTCTTTAAGTTACCATGGCTTTGATGTAAAAGTACCTCATGCCCAGATGACACAGATACCATCCAGGGTATAGGTGAAGTTCACTTCAATGGCCCGGTCTGCCACCTATCCTGGAGAGAGAACTTCCCTGAGCTGTATTTTTGATGAGGGACTTTCTCTAATTCATGAGTTGCTCTTTTTAAATGACAGTTCTCTCTTCCTGCATTTCTTTTAATTAATAACCCTGCGGGATGTTTTTCATTAAAAATGAATTTTACCTTTACTATGAAATGTCAAACATGAATAAAATGAGCAACTTTTTCTTGCAGAGAATATTAAAAAAAGAAAGATATTAATTTACCTTTACTTTGACAAATTTGACTGGTGGAATGAGCTTGTTAAAGCAATATATCTCATTCTTCCCATACCAGAGGGCTTTCTATTATGTTTTTTCACAAGCAGATGAATGGATGCAAATAATTTTTTTTTAATCAAGTCCTTCAAAGATGCCAGAATGTTAAGGGCAGGTAAAGATAAAATTCTTATGGAAACAAAATGTAGTTGCCTCTTACTTCTAAAAGAAGTTCAAATTTGAATTTGCAATTCAAATTTAGCTCGAGGTTCTAAATAAGAGTAAACTTAGCTCTTGGTTTATAGAACTACGAGGTTAATACTAAGCACAGATTAGAAAAGTTTTTTTCTATTTTTCCCAGTGCCTCCTGAGTGTTTCTGATTACTGAAACACATTTATGTAATAACTATTTCTATATCCACAGGGTCATAGTTAATAGGACAGTATTTCAATAGATTGCAGAGTGCTCGGACAATCAAATTTTATAGATAAAATTCAGCATGAGTTTAGAACCGTTAGCTAAAGTACACATTTTAGATCAAGTTAAATTGGTAATATTAATCTTCACACACACAAAAAAAAACAGAGGATGGAAGTGTGTTCATTAACCTACATTAGAGAAATACAATTCATGGGTTAAAAGGGCCAGGAGCTATGCTTGACATCATAACCCCTGCCTGTTCTCTTAACGTGTATCATTAGCAAAATCATTTCCTCAAATGTTAGGGACCACAGCTGCGATTTTAACCCTAACGGAGGTTATGCATGCTGAATATGTGAAGTTGAGATAATACAGTAATACTGAGACTAAAGGTTGACCTTTTCTTCCCATTAGAATTTTAAGAGGGTCTTGCATACCAGTCTGGCACAGACATTTATGAAATGCATCCTTATCAACATCTTCATCACCATCATCATCCCCATCAATACCACTAATCTCCACTAAGACCCTCATGGGATAGTCTCTATGCATTTAACATTTGCAAAAACCCTATGAGGAGGGTACAAGACTCTAAGCCCCATGAGGACAGGAAACTATTCGTTTTATTCACTCCTAATATTCCTGATTTACAAAAGTATCTGGCACTTAAGAGGCACCTCTTGCATATTTATTTACTGTTATCTCATTTCATAGATGTACAAACAGATATACTAAGTAGACCAAGATCACACTCTTGAGCCCAAAGCTGGCTCTCAAGTTCTCACAAAGATAGATCCTGGAACATACCCTATTAAAGAGCATAGATGTCCTTTGACTATGGGTGTAAACAAAACTGCTTTTAGTTGTGAATCGGATGGAAGCTGTGGTCCACTTTTCCCCCCGAGTTTGTTAGGAAAGAAGGAGCCACGTGTTTGGGACATATTTTCCCTTTTTCTCTTTTCACTAAAACAACAACTAAAGATTCATCCTAAATTCAGCGCCTACTACTGGCAAAAAAAGAATTCAGGTACCTCTTGGAGAGTCCCCAATATTACCATTTTCCCTTAATATTTTTGGACAGGTTTTAATCAGTTAAAATATATCTGCTCAGAGTTACCCCATGGCAAGTCTACATTTTTTATCTTTAATTTCCCAAGGAATGTTTTTAAATTCTCAAAAATGTAATCTTTGCAAATTCTTATTAAAGATGTATTCAAAATGATCCCAGTAGTTATCAGAATTTTTAAAAATATGAAATTGGATATCTCTTTTCCTGCTACTTTACTCTCAGTACTTACTCCCCCATGGGTATCGAGCTCTGCTGCCAGAAAGGGAAGCAGCACACAGTGCTTCAAAGTAATGAACTCTGCAATAGCACTACTCATTCGATCAACGAATGTCAGGGGAGTGCTGGAGCACAAAGAACAGTCGGATGTAGGGGATAATAGACATTTCTCTGTTTTCAAGAGCTTGACAGTCAATGTATGGGGACAGGGCATCTGTTCAATACATATAGCCCTCCAAAATAGCATACAGTAAACACTGAATAAATGACACAGTGGTGGGTGGTACAAGAGTAAAGAGAAGGAAGAGGTCCTGTGAAGCTGGAGTAGGTGGGGAGGCCTGTGGAGAAGGTGGGGGCAAAGCTGATCCTGGAGAAGGCAGCAGAAGTCATAGGATAGGTGATTGATTGCTTTCATAAAACTGCAATTCAAGTGGCACATATCTTTTTCCTTGTAATATATTCTTTTCCCAAGCTCTCCTGTATTTGTCTAAATCTTGATGATTCCATTGTCCCATATTTTAAAGATGTGATCTCAAATTTTTAGTTTTGAGAAAAAAAGTCTGTTATCATTCAATAAAGGAATACTTTTGCCTTTGTTCTATATTTAAAAGAACGACTTCTTAGCTGTATGAATGGTTATACTTTGCCTTTATTGTATAACCCTGGTCATTCTTTTCGTTTTCCTTTTTGGCCACATAGTGTGGCATGCAGAACTTCCCTAGGGATTGAACCTAAGCCCGCTGTAGTGGAAGCACGAAGTCTTAACCACTGGATCACCAGGGAAGTCCACCCTGGTCATTTATTTTAGCTTGACTTTATTTTGGTGGCATTTCTGATATCCTTTAATAGAAATTAATCAGCTGCATCTTTGACAAAGTAGAACACCTCTGAGTGTTGAATACTTCCACTGTCTGAAATCTACACTAAAAGTATCAGTTTTCCAATTTGGACACATTTTTCCAAAGAGGACTTGGACAAAATGAGAAAATGCCTTAATGATTTAAAGCTTTATGGCAACAATTATCTATTGGTTTCAACTATTTGGATATTTGACCATGGGAAATGCAGAGGTGCCTTGCTTTCAGAAAAAGAGTGATGTGTTTGCTTTATAAAAGTTCAAATGCTGGAGATCCAAATCTCTTATATCTTGTTATATAAAGTCAGCTTACCCTTCAATCATCAGATACACTTTTGTATAATTGCATTTGTTACAAGTCTTTTCTGTTGACAGACTTGCTCTGATTGATGTTTTGCATTTTTAAAGTCTCTCCCTCTGCATTGTTTGAGCTTCATTACTGTTGCCAACCTCCATAGAATTTCTGGTTCATAATTAAAACATCCATCTAAAAGGAGTATGCCAAGTAGAATGGCCTAGGAACGTAAAATAGAGATTTTGCAGTTTGGCAAAACTACCAAATTCAAATCTACTTTCATAGTTTTCTCACCAGAGCAAAGGTCCGCATTAAGTCCTCTTTTTGCAAGCTCTTTGGAAAAGTCAGCTGCATTAGAATGAAGGTGCTCAAGCCTTGTCAGGTAGTTTTCTTTGCTCTCAATACCCATTCTAAAGAGCCTACAGATAAAGTCCTCCTAGTGTGTGATTTCAGTAACAAGCCACTTGGTGATTGCCAGGTGTGAAAATGTTGCTATTAGCAAACCCGCAGACAGCCTCATTTTTATGGAGTCATAAATCCAGCAGGCTGGATCTGATGTTTCATGCTCGCTTTTTGCTCACATAACAGACCTTTTCCCATGTAATAGCACACCCTACAATGGCTAAGTAGGTCATTCTACATCCTGGTGTCTGAATTTCCAAGCATTAGGGAACACTATTTTCTTACTCAGAAGGGGCACAACACATCTTCTCGTCACAGTAAACTACTTTCAAAGGACCTGTGTTACATATCACCCATTTTACGTGCTGGAATTATGATGCAGTCCACAACCATATCCAAGGTAGTTGCTAAGGCATCTGCTGAAGGAAGGAAGCAAATTCCTGGACAAAGTCCAATGCCCCACACCACCTCTCTCTGCTGCCTGCAGGGAAAACTGAGTGCATTTTACATGCAGATTTAGCAGTTACAGTTTTTACTCTGTTTCCATTCCATACTGTGAACTTCCTAAGGGACAGCACCTCTGCTGAACTTCTACAGATGACATCACTCCCTAACTGTGGACACAGAATTAACCTCTGTAAAATTAAACGTCAGCTTCTCCAAATGTTGGGTGAATCAAGTATAACCTGATTCAGAAAGAGGCAGAAAATGAAGGATTTTTTCCAGGAGAACCTAGCCTCTCCGGGTCATCTGAGTGTCTCTGGCTATTTAGTAGAATGACTTGATTGGATTCCTTTGGGAAAAGATAACTTGATTGGAATGTCAAAATCTGTGACATGCATCTCCGAGCTGAGGAAAAAAATGGACATTCCAAGACGGCAGATTCTATTCTGGTCAAAACAATCAACTGTTAAGAAGTAAATCTAACCACAGAACAGCTCTCTATTTTCTCATTTGCAAAATGTATACAGTACTTTAAAATTCTTCTTTATTTTATAAAAATTGTAATGTTTTATTACAATATTTGTTTTACTTTATTGGAAAAAGTCTGAATTCTCAATAAACATCTTGAAACTCCTCTCTGAATAACCAGACCCTTCTCAAAATATTACAAACCTACTTCTCAAAATCAGTGTGAAAGGCTTTTGAATACATGACTTTTGAGCTCTCTATTTCCTCAGGTACAGAAAAGGTTGAGTCAATAGATTTTACTTGAAAAGTAAAGGAAGAAATCCCTACAATAAAAGCTATATCATCAAGTTCAGGTGTCGTCTTGGGGATTGAGGAGGAAGGAATTCCCACAAAAGAACTCTGCCTAAAAATTCATTAAAATGCAGATCCATAAATAGATCCAGATTTGGTATTTTACATTCAACCACATACATTGACTTCTTTTTCCATAAGAGAGAAAGAAAAAGAAAATACAATAGGAGAAATTGCATGCATACCAAATTTAAATAAATACCAAAAGGCATTAGGGAATAAAAAATATGTATATTTCAGCCTTAATACTAATAAAAGTCTTTGCTTTTACATTCAAAAGGAGTATTTTTCTTTAAATGAAGATGGCATGATATAGCACCAGGCTTTCTGTGGTCCCTTGTCAAATATTAATTTCTGAGAATTAAGAATGGTAGACATATTGGAAATGAACAATCTGGCATCCAGTTATGATGCTCCTAGAAAGGCATTACTGTAAGGCAGAATTCAGCTCTAAAATAAAACAAATGATTGTTTCAAGTGATTGTTGGCTACTTTGAGAATTCCCAAAAAAAATAACTTATAAAATATCTACCTTCTTTTATTATGTTAGTTGAATACTCTTCTGTCTACAAGTTTATTCATTTCGTTCTTGTTTACTACTAAAATACACACTGTCTTGCAATCAGAATAAATTCCAGTGTTGCAAAAAGTGGTCAAAGGACAACATAATCTACTGGCAAGTATGTTGATACATTATTCAATCTAGCCCCCCTCTGAAACTTGGGAAACTCTGTCCTTAGCTAATGCTTTGGAGGCATTACTGAAGAGCAATGTATCTGTGAACCTATGTCCTGGTGACTAAATGTGGGTAAAGTTTCTTTTCTGTCTGGAAGCAGACCAACATAGAGCTCTAAATAGAAGCAGCTTAAAGGCTCAGAGGACTACATAATTAGGTTTCTGCTTCATCTAAATGCACATGACAAACGTCTGGAATTGCTGAAAGTCAGATCCTTTTTACCAACATCAGTGAAATGAGAGCCATCTTGGAGTTGAGAAACCAAGGCTGGGGACTCAGGACAGCTATCAGCTCTGTGGCCCCAAGCAAGTCATCTCATCTTTCTTTGTTCACTTCCCTATAGTGTTGATTTGAAGCTAAAATGAGATAATGCCTGTGGTGTGCAAACTACATCAGTTTAGAGGTGAAAGTTCTACAAACCATAGCGTGTAAGCAGAGCAATTGCAAGCAGGGCCAGTAGATCACAGTGAATTTGCAATCCTGATATTCAATTGATGTCATGAGAGTTATAACAACACTCTACTCAGATTCAAGTGTGGTGTGCAGATTCTTCAAAGGAAACTGAAAAATTTTAAAAAAAAGTTTGCTCTTGGAAGTTATTTAGAATGAGATTAAGGCACTGTGCTGGTAAACATAGCCCCTGGCATCAGGTGATCTTAATTCATTCAACAGTGGTGATAAAATTGCTTTACTATCCTGAGAACACTAGCATTATACAGAATCTACAGACATAAATGGTTAGAAACTGCAGCTGAAGTTAACTGTAATTGTGATTTAACACTAATTAGTAACAGTCATTTTCATAATCCTATTTCATAAGGCTCTTTGCCAAAGTTGTCAAGGGTATCATTTGTTTCTCAGAATGACCGAGATTATTTTGTGCTGGGCAGCATGATTGATTCATATTTCACTCCTTCAATTAGCAAGCACTACAGGTACTATTCTGGTCACTGGCAATAAAGAGATTACAGAAAATATCTTCTTTAGGAAGCTTGTTTTTCTGTTGAAAAAACAAAAATGTAGATAGGAAACCAAAATATCACAGTCAATGCTGTGAGAGAAGTAAACATAGGTACTATATAGAATACTTCAGAGTTTTATATATCTTTTGTTTCAACTGTGGACAATGTTTTCTTAATGTCTTTTTCATGGGATTAAGAAATATGGATTTGTGAAATGAATGTGCTCCCATATTTTATCTAGCAGATATGGGCAGGAAGGGGGCAAAGAAGGTAGTGAAGCTGCAATTTCCATTATCAAATTTCTAAACTATTTCTTCAAAGATGCCAGTCTTGACTATTAAAATAAGTGTGGGCCACAACACATGTACACCAATAAAACACTTTAGACTTGTTTGATATCCAATTTCAGAATGTTTTCCATCCACAAAAGGTAACTGCTGTAGAGATGCTTCATTGCTCACAGAAAATAGGGCATTCTGTGCCGCTGGATTTCCCATTTTAAGAACGCTGTCTGGAAAGAAACACCATTACTTAGTTCTGAGCCTATGATAATGCAAGAGTGAGTCTAAACCACTATTTCTTAGCACTGACACATTAAAATACAGAATTGGTACAGTGCTTATCCATGAAATTGCCAGTTGGCTTCAACTGCCCTCTACTTAAAAACAATGCCATCTGTGGAGGATTCTGGCTTTATGGGGAAAAGAACACTACATGTACCTGTACCTCTATTTCTGTTTTTCCAACTGAGAATTTGTGTTGATCATTCTTGGAAATTTTTCTAAATTTAAATGAGAATGCTTTCTCATATTCCTGTATTCAAAGTGCAAGAACATTTATTAGGTATCGATAATTATGCACTTCCTGGGGGGGGGCGGAATAAAAAAAAACAATGCTGAATATTGATACTGCTGAACATCCCCAGTAATACAGACCTATTTCAGCTGTAACTTTTGATTTTAGAATATTTCTAAAACTTACTCCTTCACATTTAATTTAAAAAAATAGGATTGTTATGGACTGAATTTTTCTTACCTGCCTTCCCAATTCACATATTGAAACCCTAACACCTAATGTGACTATACTTAAAAGTGGGATCTCTAAGGAAGCAATAAAGGTCAAAAGAGGTCATAAGAGTAGGCCACTGCTCTGGGGAATTTTCTTTTTGCTTTTTTTATTGTGGTAAAAGTTACATAGTATAAAATATACTATTTTCACTATATAAGACCCAGATAATCATGATGATGTGATCACTAATCTAGAGCCAGACATCTTGGAATGTGAAGTCAAGTGGGCCTTAGAAAGCATCACTACGAACAAAGTTAGTGGAGGTGATGGAATTCCAGTTGAGCTATTTCAAATTCTGAAAGATGATGCTGTGAAAGTGCTGCACTCAATATGCCAGCAAGTTTGGAAAACTCAGCAGTGGCCACAGGACTGGAAAAGGTCAGTTTTCATTCCAATCCCAAAGAAAGGCAATGCCAAAGAATGCTCAAACTACCACACAATTGCACTCATCTCACATGCTAGTAAAGTAATGCTCAAAATTCTCCAAGCCAGACTTCAGCAATACGTTTACCATGAACTCCCTGATGTTCAAGCTGGCTTTAGAAAAGGCAGAGGAACCAGAGATCAAATTGCCAACATCTGCTGGATCATCAAAAAAGCAAGAGAGTTCCAGAAAAACATCTATTTCTGCTTTATTGACTATGCCAAAGCCTTTGACTGTGTGGATCACAATAAACTGTGGAGAATTCTGAAAGAGATGGGAATACCAGACCACCTAACCTGCCTCTTGAGAAATCTGTATGCAGGTCAGGAAGTAACAGTTACAACTGGACATGGAACAACAGACTGGTTCCAAATAGGAAAAGGAGTACGTCAAGGCTGCATATTGTCACCCTGCTTATTTAACTTATATGCAGAGTACATCATGAGAAACGCTGGACTGGAAGAAACACAAGCTGGAATCAAGATTGCCGGGAGAAATATCAATCACCTCAGATATGCAGATGACACCACCCTTATGGCAGAAAGTGAAGAGGAGCTAAAGAGCCTCTTGATGAAAGTGAAAGAGGAGAGTGAAAAAGTTGGCTTAAAGCTCAACATTCAGAAAACAAAGATCATGGCATCTGGTCCCATCACTTCATGGGAAATACATGGGGAAACAGTAGAAACATTGTCAGACTTTATTTTTTTGGTCTCCAAAATCACTGAAGATGGTGATTGCAGACATGAAATTAAAAGATGCTTACTCCTTGGAAAAAAAGTTATGACCAACCTAGATAGTATATTCAAAAGCAGAGACATTACTTTGCCGACTAAGGTCTGTCTAGTCAAGGCTATGGTTTTTCCTGCGGTCATGTATGGATGTGACAGTTGGACTGTGAAGAAGGCTGAGTGCCGAAGATTTGATGCCTTTGAACTGTGGTGTTGGAGAAAACTCTTGAGAGTCCCTTGGACTGCAAGAAGATCCAACCAGTCCATTCTGAAGGAGATCAGCCCTGGGATTTCTTTGGAAGGAATGATGCTAAAGCTGAAACTCCAGTACTTTGACCACCTCATGTGAAGAGTTGACTCACTGGAAAAGACTCTGATGCTGGGAGAGATTGGGGGCAGGAGGAGAAGGGAATGACAGAGGATGAGATGGCTGGATGGCATCACGGACTCGATGGACGTGAGTCTGAGTGAACTCCGGGAGACGGTGATGGACAGGAAGGCCTGGCGTGCTGCGATTTATGGGGTCGCAAAGAGTCAGACACGACTGAGCGACTGAACTGAACTGAACCATATTTAACTGTACACTTCAGTGGCATTAAGTACATTCACATTATTGTGGAACTCTTCCCATCATCAATCTCCTGAATTTTTCCCCTTCCTAAACTAGAACTCTGTCCCCATTAAACACTAACTCCCCACTCACCCTCTCCATCACACTTCCCCTTTTCCCATCAACCCCTGGCATCTAAAAATGTACTTTCTAACTCTATGAACTTGACGATACTAGGTACCTCATATAAACGAAATCAAACAATATTTTCTACTTCATACATAATGCATATATATACACTGTATAAAGTGGAAGTTGTTCGGTCATGTCCAACTCTTTGCGACCCCATGGACTATAGAGTCCATGGAATTCTCTAGGTCAGAATACTGGAGTGGGTAGCCTTTCCCTTCTCCAGGGGATATTCCCAAGCCAGGGATCGTATTGCAGGTGGAGTCTTTACCAGCTGAGCCACCAGGGAAGCCCATACGCAATACACAGCAGTGTGTATACATCAATCCCAATTTCCCATTCCATCCCACCACCCACCACTCCACCGGGTATCCATATGTTTCTTTCTATGTCTGTGTCTATAATTTTTATAAAAAGAGACATCAGAGAGTCCACTGTCTCTTTCCCCACACTCAAACACAGAGTACTGGCTGGCCATGTGAGGACACAGTGAGAGGGGAGCCATCTGTGACCCAAGAGAGTTCCCACCAGACACCAACCCTGCCAGCACCTTGATCTTGGACTTCTAGCCTCCAGATCTTGTGAGAAAATAAATTTCTGTTTAACCACCCAGTCTGTGTTATTTCATTATGGCTTTCTGAGCAGACTAATACAAGGGTTAAAAAAATATCATTGAGGTGTTTCAGATTACCCTGTCTTGAACGAAAGGTACAGAAATGTATGGTAAAAAGCAGTATCAACCAGAAGCAAGAGGAGTCTCTGAGGCAACATGGAGGCATTTCTTTGCAACTGCAACTAACAGGCAAGCATCTGTTTGGCATCATTTTTTATCAATATCCAATGGGCTTCCCTCCATGAACAAGCCTCTAAGGGTCCTCTCTCTAATTCCGCCAGCAATGAGTTGTGATAACACTTGTGAAGTGTTGCCACCAGGGATGCTCATTATGGACTCAGTGCCCAGGGATTTTACTGGAGTTTAGCCAATAGGTATCCTCTGTCTAGCACATACTAAAATTCCACACTCCTTGAAGGAAAGCAGATGTCCAGCATGAACCATATTGTTTGAACAAACAGTAGGCATAGTGAGCTACTCTTACCTGTCAAAGTATTAGAAACCATCTTAAAATTCAAGTTCTCAAATGCCAGCCAAGGGCCCACTTTAGAAACAGGACTTTCGAAGTCTAGCAGTCATGCCTGCTGGGTTAACTCTATACACAAACAGTAAACATCAGTGTATAACAGGAGGCAGAATGAGCAGAAGCATGATGGTTACTTTTATTTTATTTTTTTAATACAAACTTATTTATTTTAATTGGAAGCTAATTACTTTACAATATTGTATTGGTTTTTCCATAGATCAACATGAATCTGCCATGGCTGTACAGGTGTTCCCCATCCTAAACCCTCCTCCCTGATGGTTACTTTTAAAGTCTGATTAGAATTCTTTAAAATTTAGATATCACCTTCACTGGTTTTGCTGTGTGCCTTCTGGGCCTATAACTGAGTGCCAGTCCTCAAATTAATAAAAGAATTTAGTCATTTCAGGAAATGGTATCTTAGATTGGTAAAGGAAATAATCTATGAATAAAGTCAGAAAGTATGGCAACCTTCCTCTGCTGCTTTCCTATGCCTTTTCTGAATATGTTTAAATTTATTGGAAACTATAGAATTGCCTTATTATTACTGAAAACTATATACCAATCAGTTCTTTTACTCAACTTAGTCCAGTTTCTGACTCTCATATTGGGGGTGGGGAGGGGAGTGGAGTGGGGGTGCTGTCTTAATCTCCAGAAGTCTAGTAAAGCCTGTGAAATAGGCCTCATTCCAGAAGAGTTGCTTTAACAACTCTTAAAAGAACAAAACAAAACAAAATACATAGTGTTGCAAAGGAAATATAATGAAATTCAATTATCAAAATATTAAAAGCAATTTAGAAAACAATCTATGTGCTTTTTTATTAACACAATAACACATCTAGCAGCAGGTCTAATAACTATCATAATTATGAAGCACTGATTAGCATAAACATTTCAGGATGCCTTCAACAAAAATAATGTGCTATGAAAACATAATCTCTTTTGGTACCACTAATAAAACCATAGTTTGGTATCAACATTCATAATTGAGAGAAAAGCTAAATTCCACTTAGAAATTAATAATGTAATAATTTTTCTCATCCAAATTTACAAGATCCAGGTAAAAAATATCAGGTTTCTAGTATCATAAGATCAGGGTTCATGAAATCATTCCATTCAGTTCACAAATTGTTGACCAAGGGCACGTAGACCTGTTTTGTTTCACTGGGATTCCAAGGCAAATACAATCAAAGTAGCAGCTTCCCTTCCACATTTGGAATGAGTTCTCTGCTCTTCACAGACACATAGTTTTAACTCATGTGTGTTGTCTACCTGACTCCTACAGCCACCTCTTTTTTTGCTTTGTTTGTTTGGATTTTGTTTTCATCTGCATCCACCTCTTATATGGCTGTGCGGGCACCAGAGCGCCTAGAGGAGCTATTCCACATACAAGGTCCAGAGGGGCGGCGGTGAGGAGATATCCCTCGTCCAAGGTAAGGAGCAGTGGCTGCGCTTTGCTGGAGCAGCCGTGAAGAGAAACCCCAGGTCCAAGGTAAGAGAAACCCAAGTAAGACGGTAGGTGTTGCAAGAGGGTATCAGAGGGCAGACACACTGAAACCATAATCACAGAAAACTAGTCAATCTAATCACACTAGGACCACAGCCTTGTCTAACTCAATGAAACTAAGGCATGCCCTGTGGGGCATGGTGGAGAGGTCTGACAGAATGTGGTCCGCTGGAGAAGAGAATGGCAAACCACTGCAGTATTCTTGCCTTGAGAACCCCATGAACAGTATGAAAATGCAAAATGATAGGATACTGAAAGAGGAACTCCCCAGGTCAGTAGGTGCCCAATATGCTACTGGAGATCAGTGGAGAAATAACTCCAGAAAGAATGAAGGGATGGAGCCAAAGCAAAAACAATACCCAGTTGTGGATATGACTCGTGATAGAAGCAAGGTCCAATGCTGTAAAGAGCAATATTGCGTAGGAACCTGGAATGTCAGGTCCATGAATCAAGGCAAATTGGAAGTGGTCAAACAGGAGATGGCAAGAGTGAACGTCGACATTCTAGGAATCAGTGAACTACAATGGACTGGAATGGGTGAATTTAACTCAGATCACCATTATATCTACTACTGCAGGCAGGAATCCCTTAGAAGAAATGGAGCAGCCATCATGGTCAGCAAAAGAGTCTGAAATGCAGTACTTGGATGCAATCTCAAAAACGACAGAATGATCTCAGTTCGTTTCCAAGGCAAACCATTCAATATCACAGTAATGCAAGTGTATGCCCCAACCAGTAATGCTGAAGAAGCTGAAGTTGAACGGTTCTATGAAGACATACTGAGCACCAAAGAATTGATGCTTTTGAACTATGGTGTTGGAGAAGACTCTTGAGAGTCCCTAGGACTGCAAGGAGATCCAACCAGTCCATTCTGAAGGAGATCAGCCCTGGGATTTCTTTGGAAGGAATGATTCTAAAGCTGAAACTCCAGTACTTTGGCCACCTCATGTGAAGAGTTGACTCATTGGAAAAGACTTTGATGCTGGGAGGGATTGGGGGCAGGAGGAGAAGGGGCCAACAGAGGATGAGATGGCTGGATGGCATCACTGACTCGATGGACGTTGAGTCTGAGTGAACTCCGGGAGTTGGTCATGGAGAGGGAGGCCTGGTGTGCTGCGATTCATGGGGTCACAAAGAGTCGGACACGACTGAGCGACTGAACTGAACAGAATGATGAAGACTTACAAGACATATAGAACTGACACCCAAAACAGACGTCCTTTTCATTATAGGGGACTGGAATGCAAAAGTAGGGAGTCAAGAAACACCTGGAGTAACAGGCAAATTTGGCCTTGGAATATGGAATGAAGCAGGGAAAAGACTAATACAGTTTTGCCATGAAAATGCACTGGTCATAGCAAACACCCACTTCTAACAACACAAGATAAGACTCTACACAAGGACATCACCAGATGGTCAACACTGAAATCAGATTGATTATATTCTTTGCAGCCAAAGATGGAGAAGCTCTATACAGTCAGCAAAAACAAGACCAGGAGCTGACTGTGGCTCAGATCATGAACTCCTTATTACCAAATTCAGACTGAAACTGAAGAAAGTAGGGAAAACCACTAGACCATTCAGGTATGACCTAAATCAAATCCCTTATGATTATACAGTGGAAGTGAGAAATAGATTTAAAGGACTAGATCTGATACATAGAATGCCTGATGAACTATGGATGGAGGTTCGTGACATTGTACAGGAGACAGGGATCAAGACCATCCCCATGGAAAATAAATGCAAAAAAGCAAAATAGCTGTCCTCGGAGGCCTTACAAATAGCTGTGAAAAGAAGAGAAGTGAAAAGCAAAGGAGAAAAGGAAAGATATAAGCATCTGAATGCAGAGTCCCAAAGAATAGCAAGAAGAGATAAAAAAGCCTTCCTCAGTGATCAATGCAAAGAAATAGAGGAAAACAACAGAATGGGAAAGACTAGAGATCTCCTCAAGAAAATTAGAGATACCAAGGGAACATTTCATCCAAAGATGGGCTCGATAAAGGACAGAAATGGTCTGGACCTAACAGAAGCAGAAGATATTAAGAAGAGGTGGGAAGAATACATGGAAGAACTGTGCAAAAAAGATCTTCATGACCCAGATAATTATGATGGTTGATCACTCACCTAGAGCCAGATATCCTGGAATGTGAAGTCAAGTGGGCCTTAGAAAACATCTCTACGAACAAAGCTAGTGAAGGTGACGGAATTCCAGTGGAGCTATTTCAAATCTTGAAAGATGATGCTGTGAAAGTGCTGCACTCAATATGCCAGCAGTGGCCACAGGACTGGAAAAGGTCAGTTTTCATTCCAATCCCAAAGAAAGGCAATGCCAAAGAATGCTCAAACTACCACACAATTGCACTCATCTCATGTGCTAGTAAAGTAATGCTCAAAATTCTCCAAACCAGGCTTCAGCAATACATGAACCATGAACTTCCAGATGTTCAAACTGGTTTTAGAAAAGGCAGAGGAACCAGTGACCAAATTGCCAACATCTGCTGGATCATGGAAAAAGCAAGAGAGTTCCAGAAAAACATCTATTTCTGCCTTATTGATTATGCCAAAGCCTTTGACTGTGTGGATCACAATAAACTGTGGAGAATTCTTCAATGGATGGGAATACCAGACCACCTGATCTGCCTCTTGAGAAACCTATATGCAGGTCAGGAAGTTACAGTTAGAACTGGACATGGAACAACAGACTGGTTCCAAAGAGGGAAAGGAGTACGTCAAAGCTGTATATTGTCACCCTGCTTATTTAACTTGTATGCAGAGTACATCATGAGAAATGCTGGGCTGGAAGAACCACAAGGTGGAATCAAGATTGCCGGGAGAAATATCAATCACCTCAGATATACTGATGACACCACCCTTATGGCAGAAAGTGAAGAGGAACTAAAGAGCCTCTTGATGAAAGTGAAAAAGGAGAGTGAAAAAGTTGGCTTAAAACTCAACATTCAGAAAACAAAGATCATGGCATCTGGTCCCATCTCTTCATGGGAAATAGATGGGGAAACAGTAGAAACATTGTCAGACCTTATTTTTTTGGTCTCCAAAATCACTGCAGATGGTGACTGCAGCCATGAAATTAAAAGACGCTTACTCCTTGGAAGGAAAGTTATGACCAACCTAGATAGCATATTGAAAAGCAGAGACATTACTTTGCCAACAAAGGTCTGACTAGTCAAGGCTATAGTTTTTCCAATGGTCATGTATGGATGTGAGAGTTGGACTGTGAAGAAAGCTGAGCACCGAAGAATTGATGCTTTTGAACTATGGTGCTGGAGAAGACTCTTGAGAGTCCCTTGGACTGCAAGGAGATCCAACCAGTCCATTCTAAAGGAGATCAGCCCTGGGATTTCTTTGGAAGGAATAATGCTGAAGCTGAAACTCCAGTACTTTGGCCACCTCATGTGAAGAGTTGACTCATTGGAAAAGACTCTGATGCTGGGAGGGATTGGAGGCAGGAGGAGAAGGGGACAACCGAGGATGAGATGGCTGGATGGCATCACTGACTCGATGGACGTGAGTCTGAGTGAACTCTGGGAGTTGGTGATGGACAGGGAGGCCTGGCGTGCTGCGATTCATGGGGTTGCAAAGAGTCAGACATGCCCTAGCAACTGAACTGAACTGAACTGAACTTCTTATATATGGCATTTTCCATTTCATGATAACCCTCTATGTGGGTGGCACTTAGCAGAGATTTGTTTTCTAATAAAGGGAGAACTCTATTTGCAAACTTGCCATTCCCATCTGACTTGGAGGCTTCCACTCAGCTATTGACACACTAAGGCCCACCAGAAGCTGCCTGTATTTATAAATAAATTTTCACTGAAGCACAACTAACCTCATTTATTTACATACTATCTTTGGTTGCTATGGGCTGTATTGGGTCTTCCTGATATTAACATGGTGAAGTGTCAATCCCCTCAATATGATGATATTTGAAGAGTTTCTGGGAAATAATTAGGATTAGATGAGGCCATGAGGGTCCTCCGGAGAAAGTGATGGCACCCTACTCCAGTACTATTGCCTGGAAAATCCCACAGAAAGAGGAGCCTGGTAGGCTGCGGTCCATGGGGTCGCGAAGAGTTGGACATGACTGAGCGACTTCCCTTTCGCTTTTCACTTTCATGCATTGGAGAAGGAAATGGCAACCCACTCCAGTGTTCTTGCCTGAAGAATCCCAGGGATGGGGGAGCCTGGTGGGCTGCCGTCTATGCGGTCACACAGAGTCAGACACGACTGAAGTGACTTAGCAGCAGCAGCAGCAGGAGCATGAGGGTCCTCATGATAAAATTTAGTGCCTTTATAATTGGGCTTCCAGGTGGCTCAGACAGTAAAGAATCTGCTTGCAGTTCTTGAAGTGCAGGAGACCTAGGTTCGATCCCTGGGTCAAGAAGATCCCCTGGAGAAGGGAATGGCTACCTACTCCAGTGTTCTTGCCTGGAAAATTCCATGGACAGAGAAGCCTGGTGGGCTTCAGTCCATGGGGGGCAAAGAGCTGGACACAACTGAGTGACTGACACTTTTAGTTTCCCAAGAAGAGATACTAGAGAAATTGCTTCCAAACTCTCTGTCCACCACATGAGGGCACAGAATCAGATGTCGCCAAACCAAAAACAAGAGTCCTTATTGGGGACCCAAATTGACCAGCACCTTGATCTTAGAGTTAACCTCCAGAACTGTGAGAAGTAAATTCCCATTGGTGAAACCACCCAATCTATGGTGTTTTGTAATGACAACCCAAGTTAAGACAGCTAATATCATGCTACAGTAGGAGGGCTGAGTGGTTGAGACAGGAACTAATAAGGCCCTCAAATATCTTGTCCTTGCCAGAAAAGTTTGCCAACTCCTTCTCTAGTTTTTGGATGAAAATACCAGTTACAATTCTATAAATTTTATATTGAGGGACCTAATGATGGTTAGTGGGAGCTATATTTGCATAACAAGCATCTTGTTCCTCTTTAATGGATATGAAAGCAAGCAGCTCGTGCTATCACATTCCTCCTACTACAGCCACTGAGAACTACACACTATAGAAAACTCCCCACTGAGACACCTTAAGTGCTTATGTGGCCAGAGCTACAAATCTATGAAGGCTGAAAACCTGGGTCCCAAATATGCTTCCCCAACTTAGTAGGAGCACACTCTTAATTAATGGTTATGATAGCTAGAAGACATCAATGGTATGCTAAAGACATACTTGACTCTGTAATTCACAAGGAATATTCACTTCAAGAATGCTTAAAATGGTAGCAATAAGAACAAAATATTTTTTGTTAATAGTTCAGTGGGGAAACTATTAGTGCAAGTGTGTCTGTGGGATATTGTTGTGGGGGGAAGAGTCAGCTATTTGAAAAACAAAATCAACACCGTATAAACTAAAGAATATGGGCTTTAGAACAGGCAGAGATGGATTCAAATCTAGGCTGTGACCCGTCATTTTTTTGGCATCCAGCTATCTCACTCTCGGAATCTCAACCTCCTCATCAATGAAATGCCTCATTTGCAGGTTGTTGATATTTAATTTGATTAATTATATGTAAAATATGTTGAAGTACATGGATATAAAATAGACTTTCAAAATGGTAGCTCTTCTCATGAATCATAGGAAGATACTGTCTCAGTTTCTCTTATTTATGAAAATACTTCTATCTGAGAACGAAGTGACACTGATGAGAAATACACCTGACCCAACATTCAAGTTATTGACACCATTCATCAATTACAGAAGGGCAGGGAATATTTTTTGAAAACAAGCAAACAAAAATCCTGACACACATTATAACAAGGAACAGGTTATTAAGGGAAGAAGTCATTTGATTTAACTCACACACTGGCACCTACAGAGGCAGGTGTATAATTCCTGGGTCCCATTAAAAAATAGCACAAGTTTTCTGCTCTACTTCTATGCCTGTCAGAGATAGACATGCTGCTACACACACTTGGCTCTCATAACCAGTGTGTGTGTGTGTGTGTGTGTGTGCCCAGACACGTGTGATATCCATGTGCTCAGATGTTTGAAAGAGAAAAAAGATGATAGAGCTTTGTGATTAACACATTTTGAAGAACTAAAGTTTATTTTGTCTTTATTACCCCTCTTTGAGGGATATAATCATTTACATTGCAAGTATATCACTTGGTTATTTAATACTAATCCCTCCCATGTGTTTTGAAGGGAAAACAACTGCCCTTTTTTCCCACAAGAATATTATAAACATCAGATGAGATAATATATAAACAACAATACTTAGAAGAGGACAGTGATAAAAAATATCTGCCCTGAGGACTGTAAGGACAGATCCAGGTTATGGTAAGTTTGTAGCATGTGGGAAGATTCTAAAACTGGCAAAATGTATATTGGGAAGATTTAATAAAATATGAGTTTCAAATATCCACCAGGCAGCCCTGTAGAAGAGGAATTTGTCACTGGAAAAGGTAGAGCACAGAGTGAAGAGACATATTTCTGTGTAATAATAGACAGGACTCCGATCTCCCCAATGAAGGAGCAGGTGTTCTGTTTAATTCATATTTGGCACCAGTCTCCCAGGTTTATCATTACCTTAAATCCCAATTACTTGTACAAAGAGATGTTTCACATATTTGCATTACACATAACATTCACACTCACCTGTCAGCTCCTTGAGCATAAAGACTGTTATTCAGGCCTCATGTTCTCTATAGCTCTTTACATTTTGTCTTTCAGGTTGTGGATGCTCAATAACTATTTGTTAACAAAATATAAACTGAAACTGCTTTTCAAATATAAATCAAGTGTTGTGACACTAGTATGAATAGGACTCCTGCAGTCTTATCCCCTCTTAGAACCCTGAGTAGAGAATTGTATTGATTTGCTTATGCTCATTTCTATGTTGATGCAGTATAGATGTTAATTTGCCACTTGGATTGATTTTTTTTCCTCTATGTTAACTAGCAGGAAGGTTCTATTTAAGGGGTTGGTGGAAGGGAAGGCTTGTTATTTCAAAATACTTCATTGCAGACAGGCAATCATCTTAGATGAAATTCCTTAAGTGCAGTTATCCAAACGTCTAGTTCAGTCTTGGCAATAAAAGAGCCCTCACCAATGTCCAATGACCTATAAATCAGAGCTAGAAGAATTCTTTATGCAAATTAAATTTGTGCCACATTCATCAATAAAAAAGAAAACAGCAAGAAGATTAAATTTGCAGCAGCCACACAAAGTAAAGGATTCCTGTATCTATTTGTAGGATATGTCAGTATGGCTTATTATTTTTTGAGATAGTGTACTTTGAAAGAATTAATGGGAAATGAGCTTTATGAATTGATTATTAAATGAGAGGGAGGGCGTAAAGAGAGTCAGGAATATAAAGTAGGCAACCAGTTTGATTAAACTTAGAAGCTTTAAAAGACTCACATAATAAAGTAAGAGACACTGATATTAATTTTACAGCAGTATTATAAACCCCAGGAATTAACTAATTATGTTATAGAACAGTTCCTCCTCAGGTCCATTTTTCATTTTACATTTAAATAATAGATATTCAAACCTTTATCCATGTATTCAGGGTTTTTATCACTCCTTTAAAAAGTAAGCAAAATAAAAAGAAAGGGGGAAAATTATGTCACTTTACATTGATGGAAATGTACTACTACAAAATAAAATCACTATACCACTCTTTAACTAATAGAATATAACGTATTAACCCGCTAGTGGCTAGTAAGTGGAAATGGATCCAGACAACTTACCCGTTTTCTTAGATTGCAAGTAAGAGTGAGATTCCTTGAGAACGAGTTTGCAAAAGCTGTATAAAAGTCCAGGACTTTAAGCAAGGCTTCTCGCTTGATGATGTGGAGGTCACAGTATGTCAGTGCTCGGACATTGGCACAAGCGTGAGCAAGGGTAGTTTCCTTCCAGAAGATGTCTCCAAACACATCTCCTTTCCCTGGAAAATAGTTAAGATTCATACATTCAAGTACCTACACTAGTTTTTTTTTTTATCCTAGTCATGTTCTTTTTTCGAATTCAGTTTCATATGTTACTGATCATTGAACATAATTTGAAGTCTAAGTATGCAACACCACATATGTACATATAACAATGCACAACACTTTCATATAATATGTAAAGTAACATCATCCTAAATTCAGTCTTTGATGGAAATCTAGAGTGACATGAATAAACGAAATCCAACAGAGAAGCCAAGAACCTCATTTTAAGAAATAGTTTTATTACCTTCTGCCACCTTAACTTTTCCCATTCTGACTAAAAGGAGCAAAGGTGACTTCTCAGTTTCATCTTTTTTTCTGCTCCTTCTGGTAGAAATGACAGTAAAATGCAATATGCAAGAACCTCCTGTTATAGCTTTATAAATCTGGAACTGACTCGACATATATTAAACATAAATTATTCAGCACCTAGGGCTTGTGCTGGAGGCAAACAAAAGCTCACCAAAACTGATTCTCCAAGGATGCCTTTCCCCCTTCACAGAACTAAACCTCATGCACAGCTTCAGAGCCCCTGGAGAGAGCTCTAGTTCACAATTACAGAACCAAAGAAACTAAGCTGGGTAAAACACAGAGGCCCAGATTTGTTATGCCATAAACAGTTCCATAAAGAGTGCTGTACTGTAGTCAAATGTGGATATTAAAATAATAGAACACAGAAATCAACTATTTACTTCAGAGCAACACCCACTGGTGATCTGAAATCAACAGTTCACCATCCTGAGTCAAGAGTACTTAGGTGCCCAAACACAGGGAAATGAGGAAGCTTCAGAGTAAGTGCTAAAAGGTTTTTCTGCTGAGGCAGTTCCATACATGCCCCTGGCTTGTGAAGGGCCATCAACTGTGTTCTCCATTCTTCTGCAGGAAAGAGAAGGTTTTAAAGTGAAAAAGATGGGGAATATATCCAGGAGGGAAAAAAATATCTTTCTACAGTCACTGTTTCAAAAATTTATTTTTTATGTACTCTAACCACAGAGATAAGTGAAGATTAAAGTGAAGAATAAAACCCTCTCATCATGAAGATTAAAGTCAGAACTGACAGGAACTAAGGAAGAAGAAAGATGCCTTATAACATGTCAGGCATCAGACCAACAGAGAAAAGATAGCATGCAACCAGATAAATGAGAGAAAAAGAGAGAGAGAGAAAAAGAGACAGAAAGAGAGGCTGAGGTTAAGTGAGATTATGGAGTCTTTGCCTACCCCACACAGAAAGTTTGGAAATCCTTATAGAACCAAGAGCCACTCTGGGATGGAGAGAGAAAACACATATATCACTGAGGGGGTAGTTAAAACCACTATGTGATCAAATGATCATCATAAAACAACCATGATAGATATTTAATAAATATTGAGCAATCTCATTTGTTTCCAGATTCTCCCAACATTTCCTTTTTAGTTAGTGATGATGACCTTTTAAGCTGCTGATGAACAGCTTAACTGTATGACAGTCACATATTTGTTCAAGGAAGGATTAGGGACCTGAGAGCCAAATAAGATGTCTGGGGTGATACAGCATCTAAACAATCCAGGGAGACTTTAACCATAGAAATTTAAAAGATAAACCCTACCTCCCCTCAACACAGATGAATTTTAGAGCTCCATTTTCTTTAAACTAGCAATTCCAATTACAGGTATTTATTTCAATTGCATTATCTGAAGTACCGAGTTCACTGAAGTGATATTTATAATTGCCAGAAAGGGTAGAAACAATATAAATGTGAGTAAAAATAAATAAATAACTGATGGAATATCATGCAGCCACTAAACATCATAATTTTTTAAAGTGACAGCAAATTTGCCTCAGCACAGGAGTCAGTGTGTCAGTCTCATAAAAATGACAGAGAAATGTTCACATTATGTGAAATAATAAAAGCAGAATATTAAATCATACATATAGTACAACCTCATGTTCAGTTCAGTTCAGTTCAGTCAGCCAGTCATGTCCGACCCTCTGCGACCCCATGAATCGCAGCACGTCAGGCCTCCCTCTCCATGACCAACTCCCGGAGTTCACTCAGACTCACGTCCATCGAGTCCGTGATACCATCCAGCCATCTCATCCTCTGTCGTCCCCTTCTCCTTCTGCCCCCAATCCCTCCCAGCATCAAAGTCTTTTCCAATGAGTCAACTCTTCGCATGAGGTGGCCAAAGTACTGGAGTTTCAGCTTTAGCATCGTTCCTTCCAAAGAATCCCAGGACTGATCTCCTTCAGAATGGACTGGTTAGGCACCCTCTTCTTCCCAGAAACACACACAAAGCAAATGTATCAAATAGTAGGTTTTCTTGTAAAAGGATAATTGTTGTTGTTCAGTCGCAAAGTCGTGTCACACTCTTTGTGACCCCATGAACTGCAGCACACCAGACTTCCCTGTCCTTTACTATTTGCCTAAGTTTACTCAGACTAATGTCCATCGAGTCAGTGATGTCACCAACCATCTCATTCTCTGTGGCTCCCATTTCATCTTGCCCTCGATCTTTTCCAGCATCAGGAAAAGAGTTTGCTCTTCACATCAAGATAATGGATCAGTTTTACTACATCTTTTAATTTACATGTGCTATTTTTTAACCAGAAGAAATCAACTATTATATTATTATAGTCCCCGGTGTTATGGAAATAACAGGACTTTTAAAGGGCTGCTTTGAGCCACTATTGTGATTCCTTTCCCCCTATTGCCATTGTTACTCTTTCTATACTGGGTTTTACATTGAAGAGACAAATGGTTACATTTCTTCCTGAATCATTTCTGAAACGTTTTCTCAAGCTATCACTTATATTACAAGCTCTGACCTATTTATAAATACTCATTACTTTTCAACTATTTGATTTTCATGTATAGCAACAACAATAATTATTAGTGTCTTTGACTCAGTAATTTTGCTTCTGGGACTCAATCAAAAGATTTAAAACAAACACATATAATATTCACTGAAGTGCTATTAACTATAACCTCAGATTGGCAAAAATAAATAAATTTAAAAATCCAAATACAACAGAAATCTATAGCTATGTATATATTAATTCATGAGAATTAAAACTAGTTTCAGAAATTCCATGCAAAAATGTAGATCTCATAATGTTAAGCAAAAAATAAAGATACAGTTACGGTTACAGCTATAGTAAAGTACACAAAAATGAAACTGAAAATTTAATAGAATTTTCTATTAAAAGTCTGTCTCGACACTTCTCCAAAGAAGACATACAGATGGCCAATAAAAACATGAAAAGATCTCAATATCACTCATTATTCAGTTCAGTTCAGTCACTCAGTCGTGTCTGACTCTGCAACCCCATGAACTGCAGCACACCAGGCCTCCCTGTCCATCACCAACTCTGAGTCCACCCAAACCCATGTCCATTGAATCGGTGATCCAATCCAGCCATCTCATCCTCTGTTGTCCCTTCTCCTCCTGCCCTCAATCTTTCCCAGCATCAGGGTCTTTTCAAATGAGTCAGCTCTTTGCATCAGATGGCCAAAGTCATTATTACAGAAATGTAAATCAAAACTACAGTGAGATACACATCATGGCAGTCATAATGGCCATCATCAAGAAAATCTACAAACAATAAATTCTAAAGAGGACGTGGAGGAAAGGGAACCCTCTTGCACTGTTAGCGGAATGTAAATAAAGCCGTTCTGGAGAACAGAATGGAGATTCCTCAAAAGACTAGGACTAAAACTACCATATGACCCAGGCATCCCAACTGCTGAGATATATGCTGGGTGTATATGCTGAGAAAAACAGCAATTCAAAAAGACACATGTACTACAATGTTCATTGCAGCACTGCTTACAATAATCAGGACATAGAAGCAACCTAGATGTCTATCAACAGATGAATGAATAAAAGAAGTATGGTACATATATACAATGGAATATTACTCAGCCATAAAAAGGAACAAATTTTAGTCAGTTGTAGTGAGGTGGATAAACCTAGATCCTGTTATACAGAGTAAAATAAGACAGAAAGATAAAAATAAATAGAATATATTAAAGCATATATATGGAATGTAGAAAAATAGTACTCATGAAACTATTTGCAGGGAAGAAGGAATAGAGAAACAGATATAGAGGACAGACTTGTGGACACAGAGGGGGAAGGAAAGGGTAGAATGAATTGAGAAAGTAGCATTGACATATACATACTACCATGTGTGAAAATAGCTAGCTAGTGGGAAGCTGCTGTGTAACAGAGGGATCCAGCCTGGCACTCTGTGACGACTTAGAGAGGAGGAAGAGGGGTGGGGTGGGAGGGAGTGTCAAGAGGGAGGAGATATAAGTATAGAGTTATGACTGATTCTTGATGTTACACAGCAGAAAACAACAAAACATTGTAAAGCAATTATCCTCCAATAAAACATCTTCTATTCCTTAATTTCTTATAGAAGAGTAATCTTGATGGACACAGAATTATTATGTTTTATTATTCTATGTTAGTCTATAGGGTATATTATAGGTTACTATTATTTATCAATTGATAATAAATTGTGTTAAAAATCAAAAGGGACATAAGACAAAAGAAAATGCATATAACTATTTCAGAAATTGGCTTCAAGTGATGTGTTTATTGTTTTCCTTCTCTCTACTTTTTGTTTTCTAAATTTTTTCTAATGAATTTTTTATATAAAAATAACAAATTATGTTCACAGATGTTTTTCCTTATAGTTTTTAGTGGGACTGAATTAATAAAGTAGGTACACATATCTGCAGAACAGTAAATAAATATCCATTAATAAATAAGTGTATCATCAATAGATAAAAGATACACAATATATATACATAAATTTCCCTTTGGCACTATAGATCATTTTAAATTGTGGAGGCATTCAAATGTCTGTTATATGTTTTATTTTACCTAAATCGATGAAATTAAAATTCTCACCATATTTCTATCAACATTTTAAAATTTAAATTCTTTATCTTTTTTAGTATCATGGGGAAATAAAAAGTCTATGAGGCTGAAAAGTAACACGGGAAGTTAACCGACTCAACCACAGTAAAATTAGCCTCTGCTCCTCTCCCTAAAAAATGTCTAGAGAAGCATAGCAAAATTGATAAATATGGATTATCCTGCTCCAAACATGAGAACTCGTGTTACATATAAGCAATCTGATTGTTTTATAATACAGAATTTCCATTAGGATACATAATATATCAATCAGACATTAATCAAACTATTTTTCTTTATCCAGTTTTCCATATCACCTAATAGTCACTTAATTCACAACTTTTATGGCACTTGTGGGAAGATGGTTGTCACATAACTCAACTAACAAATTTACAACCTGACTAATGTTCCTCAGGAAATATTATGCACATTTATGCTGAGTAACATGCAGGAATCACAGCAGTGAAGACACAGGGTTATGTAGGGACTGTCAAATAGAAAAACACCCTTTTTTTCATCACAAAGGCTTTGTACACTTTTAGAACTGGGAAATCCTGTTCATCCTCTTAACTATAGAATATTTGATATTAGTTTTTAGGTCAGCTCCCTCTGGGTGCAAATAGTTTCATCTATAAACATTTTAGAGTTTTAGAAAACTAACCGTCTCCCAAAGTGCTAAAATTAGTAGAAAAGCTCACACTCTGCATGAAAGTTGTTGTTTGGTCTATTTATATTTTCTCAGTTCTTTGCATCAAGTCTTATGAATCATTTCACTTCCAAACCACAGGAAACTGGATTGTAAAATAGAAGAAAATGTTAACAATTTATACAGCAGAAAGCTGGAAAATTTAAGACAAAATAGAGACAAATAGTTACAACATAATTAAAGGAGTAATACAGATCATAGTATGCCAGTCCCCTGATGTGCCGATTTTATAGTGTTTTTATTTTAATGTGAAACACATCATTTGATGAGTTGATGATATAGATAAAATGAATTCATAAAAATTATCTCAGTTATTCATCAATGAGTACAGCGATCCACTATAGCCATTGAATTCCTAAAAATAGAGTGCTTGAGGCTACTTAGGTAGTTTTCTGTGACTATATGTGATACAGTGATAGCTCTATTTAACAATTCTTCTATAGAATGGACTTAATTCACCTATTTACTTTTATTAGTCAGCCCTTCACTATAACAGATTGTTGTAGTAGGCTCATAAACTTTATTGTGAATTCATATGCACAAAAATTCATTTATAAATTAACAAAACTAAGAGTTCTTCAATTGTGTGATTTTAAATTGACTTTGACTTTATAAACAGCAAATGTTATAAAGTAATATTTTGAAGGAAAAGAACATGATGAGCACTAAAACTCAGAGATTATATAGGTGTGTTAGAATAGAGTTTTTGAAACATTTAGAACTGATGCCTGCCAGTCTTTAGTGATTGATCTTCAAAGTCATCTTGTTGAAAAATTATAACAGATGCAAATCTGACACCTTGAGAGAAGCAAATAATTCTTATCTACCTAAAAAATTACTGATTTAGCTTATGAATTTTTATTGACATGCACAAAGAATGAGCCAAATAGTTCTCATTAAGTGGATGTATAAAAACAGAAAGTATTCTGATGAATAAGTGAAGGACAATGGCAGCTACCTTTGCGAAGGTAGAAGATGTGGTAATAAGCAGGCTGAAAATCCTGAATTTGGCACTATTAGTATTAAGAACAAATTGGTTATATACAGAAATCTGAACATGTGCCCAAATCAAGAAAGTTAGTAGCATATTATTTTTTTTTAAGTCTAAGAAAGAGACTAAATTAAAAAGTAGTTGAGTCTTAAAATTCTATTTTCTCTTTCAAAGAAAGCATTCAGAGTTGAGACTTATTATAATTTCATACTACTTTCACATCTGTCAAAGGGGAGAAATGATGGCTGTCCACTTCACCTCATTCAATGAATGCAGCTAGCATCCTAACCCTAACTCTAGCACTACACTTAAGCTAGAAAATGCGTTTTATACTGTGGGGGAAAAGACATGCATAAAATAGAAATCCTGCTCTCAAGATTTTTAAGTATATAATACAAGAGACATGTCCAAAAAATATAAGTACTGTAGGATCAGGAATGACAAAGTACATAAGAGAAAATGTTTATTTTTAATTCAAGGGAGTTTCGTTAAGATCTCACAAGTAAAATAGTGTGTGAGTTTAATCACAGTGGAGACTTTGAGAGAAGAGTAGTATTTTTTTCTTGTGAAAGAGCAGCATGAACATGATTTGCCCAGGTCATGATGAGCAGTGTTACCCCAATACTAGAACCCTATGGGATATAGAGAGAAGGCCACGTCTAGAGGGAAAAAAGGGCATCCAAGAGGGAGAAACTTTAGTGCTGTGCAACAGTCTGCTTCAACCTGTTCGAAAGACAGAACCACCAGAACTGTTTCAAGTAAAGACAGTCATTGCCTATTCGGTGCTTTAGTGATGGGATGAAGCGTGTCAAAGGAAGTACTGTTACATCACTGAGAGACAACCATATGATATTTCAGAGATTACAGACATGTGACTTCACCTTGCCTCACAACCACTCATCACAAGTTAAGACAGTGACAAGATTAAAGAGGAAAGAAAGATATAAAGGACATGATAGTAGAAAACAAAAGCTCCATGATTTGTCTATTGATTCGAGTGAGATCGAGGGAGTAACATATTTAAAATAGTCTAGGAAGGAATATGAACCAAGAATTCCATACCCAGCAAAACTGATTTTCAAGAACTCAGGGATTTTGCTCCCATGGATTTTCCCCAAGATTAGTGAATATCCTTTAGACAACTAAATTACCTAGAGAGACACTGATACATACTAGTGGTAGCCCTAACTATATAGTTACTTGCAGAATTAAGACTAAACAAAGGTTAAAGGGAGAGGGTACAGTATGCTATGCTATAGGCTCTGAAAATATAGAGTTAGTACAGCTGCTAAAAATAATGATGGGTGGGGAAGAATGGGAAAACAAGCATATGCAAAAACCTTTATATGTATTTTCAGTAATTATACTGGTGGTAATGGTATTAGTATGTTATTCTGAGGTTGCTATATTTGTAATGTCACATAAAGCAACTTAGCATTTATGCAATACTTTAATTTGATCATCCCCAGCATTCTTAATATGGAAGAAGTAGTTGAAGATGTAATACAGAAGTGAATAAACAAAGCCCTACTATACTGAATTTTAGCTAAATATAATCTGTATTAACTCATTAGAAATTTTATTTTTATTTATCTATCTATATATATGGGTGTATATATATGGGTGTACATATATACAGAGACACAGATACAGATACATCTTTCTCCTCATTTTATTTATTAAATGGACCAAGAAACAATGACTGACTCAGTAGCTGTGAATATCTGTAGGACCGAAACTGTGAAATAAATTTCATAAAAAATGAATTCAAGCTTCTTGGAGAAATGCATCAGGTGTGAGGCAGATTTATACAAGATGAGGATCTGCTCATACTACATAGCAATGAAGTCATCAAAGACTACTGTATCAAAAAGACATAGGAGCCAACTTGAAGGGGCTCTAACTTGGCAAAGACAGGACACTGGCATTTCAATAGTGGTCAAAATTGTAATGCACTAAAATTCATTTGTTTAAATTTATTAGTCCATAAAGATATTTTTAAGGAACTATCTAGGTACCCTTAAAGGACAAGAAACCAACTGGCTATCTTAAAAGCTCGTAAATCATGGAAAAGTATTAAGTATATGTGCAGTCACTCCTATGTGAACTGCATGCGGCTGCTAAGTCGCTTCAGTCGTGTCTGACTGCCATAGACGGCAGCCCACCAGCCTCCTCTGTCCCTAGGATTCTCCAGGCAAGAATACTGGAGTGGGTTGCCATTTCCTTCTCCTGTGAACTGCATACTGGGTAACCAAATAGTAGTTGAGAGGTGACTCTCTATAAAAGCATTCCAATCAAAAACAAAAATATAAACTAGAATAATTCCCTTTTGCAACTCCCAATGAGTTAATGGAGCTAGGCATTGAGTATTGACAGTTGCTGCTGCTGCTGCTAAGTCACTTCAGTCATGTCCGACTCTGTGCGACCCCATGGATGGCAGCTCACCAGCTCCCCCATCCCTGGGATTCTCCAGGCAAGAACACTGGAGTGGGTTGCTATTTCCTTCTCTAATGCATCAAAGTGAAAAGTGAAAGTGAAGTCGCTCAGTTGTGTCCAACCCTCAGCGACCCCATGGACTGCAGCCTTCCAGGCTCCTCCGTCCATGGGATTTTCCAGGCAAGAGTACTGGAGTAGGGTGCCATTGCCTTCTCCGTGACAGTTGCTAACAAAACAAAAATACAGCTAAAGACAAAAATACGTGTCATCTGATGAAGGAACACAGATCCACTTATAATCTTGCAAAGGGATTGAACCTGAGTCTGATGAGGGCTCTGGATCCAGCTGCTAGTTGACAGGAAATAGAGAGGATGGAGAAACCCGCTAAATGACAGTCAGGATGCAATCAGCAGAGTCCAGACTGTGGGAACTCTGCAGGACAAAGGGCTCAGGGTCTTCAGCTAATAATTATAAAGGAAAGAAAGGGGTAAAGGAGGAACTTGTAGATTTAAATGATAGATCAAATTCAGAAGTAGGTGAATTAAACTTGGTGTTTAGAATGGATCACAAGGTGTAACTTCTCCCAGGTGGATGGAGATTGTACAAGGTCTTTCGCTTGACCTGTGAGACAGTCACAGGATCTTTGAACTACAGAGCTTCATTAGGTTATATGTTTATATTGTTATACTTTATGAACCTGTTTTTTAGTTTACAAATTAAAAAATTCTAGTAGTTTTGATGTGCACCTACTCACTAACACCTCCACCTCCATATACCAAAAGAAGACTGACTTCTCAATGGCATTCACAGAGCAAGTCAACCAACACCTACAATATACTAGCTTTGATCTTCTCAGTGACAAAACAAAACCAACTTATTAAACTTGTAATCAGTTAAACTTTCAATTTCTTAAAGGCTAAAGCACACTTGATACTTTTTGAGAAAATATGAAATAATGGGCTTGACTAAGGGAAGGCAGGGTAGAGAAGCATAGTGGGAGCAAGACACTGGTATGTAGGTAGGTATAAGAAATCTAGAAAAATAAAGATGAAGCTTTCTAAACATGGATGCCATGACTTCAGAAAAACAGAAGAGAAATGAGAAAAGCAAGACAAGCCTTCCAACTCTATCCAGGAACTGTTAGCACTTAAGGGAAGAGTGGAGGATTAAGCATAGGAACTGAGACAAGTCACCAGACCAGTACAAACTCAAGGAGTGGAAAAATAGACTCCACGTCTTCATGGAAGAAACTGAAAAGATTTGTAGCCATTCTTGCAATCGTGATGCATCCACCACATTCATACCCACCAACTAGATGGACTCTGAAATTTTCCAATACCCACATGAAAGACAGAACTTAATATCCTCATCTCATGTTCTGAGGGCTCATGTCAGTTCTCCCCAGACCTAAACACCTTTATGGGGTAAACTAGTCACTTGGAGCAGGGCCATATCTGTAGACATTTAGTAGCTGATTAACCATCTTACACTTGGGTTAAAAAAAAAAAACAAACTGTAAAGTGAAGTCACTCAGTTGTGTCCGACTCTTTGTGACGCCATGGACTATATATAGCCTACCAGGTTCCTCCGTCCATGGGATTCTCCAGGCAAGAATACTGGAGTGGGTTGCCATCTCCTTCTACAGGGGATCTTCCTAACCCAGGGATAGAACCCAGGTCTCCTGCATTGCAGGCAGACGCTTTACCCTCTGAGCCACCAGGGAAGCCCTTTTACACTTTACTTTTTATGGTACTTTTCTTAAAGATATGATTTATTTTTTATTGATTCACAATTAAGCAATTGATTTATTTAATTTATCAATTAAATTATTAATAAATTTAATTTATTTATTAATTGACTTATTTAATTGTAAATAGTTAATTTATGATTTTGTGTTAATTACTGGTATGGTATTTAACAGTGTTGTTAGAAGAAAAGCTTATTTTTGGCTGTGTGGCATGTGGGATCTTAGTTCCTCAACAATGGATCAAACCCATGGCCCCTGAATGGAAGAGCAGAATCTTAACCACTGGACCTTGAGAGAAGTCCCAGAAAAAAATACTTTTAGTAAAAGGGAACAAAGCGGTAAAGTTAATATTCGGCACTCTAATTTTTGTCAAGATTTAACCAAAATTTCAAATTCTATTTTAAAATTCCTGGTAAAGAAAGCATCACATTTGAAATGTGATGGTTATGAGAATGGACACTGAGTCAAACAAATCTGGGTTCAAATCCTACACCCACCATTCATTTTCTAGGCGTGACCTAGGGTGACTCACTGACACTGCAAAACACTGGCTTCTTCATCTGTAAGATGAATTCCCTAGGGCTCAGATGGTAAAGAATCTGCCTGCAATGCAGGAGATGACCTCGGCTCGATACCTGGGTCAGGAAGGCTCCCTGGAGAAGGGAATGGCAACTTACTCCAGTATTCTTCCCTGGAGAATGCCATGGACAGAAGTGCCTGGTGGGCTATGTGTATGGGGGTCACAAAGAATCAGACACAACTGAGCAACTAACAAGATGACTATACTAAACACTTTTTCACAGATAAATCAGAGAATTTGATGTAATAATATCTATAAGATAGTGACTATTTAACAACTATTAGTATTTAAACCAGATTTTCAAAGGAGTCTAGGGATCTAGACTGTATTTCTCAAAAATATACTTTAAAAGTTGTGATAGGAAATCTTAAAATCCAAACATATCTAGGTGTTTAAATTGTACTTAAGCATGGGCATGCTCAATTACTAACTAGAGATAAGATGTTTCTTTCTATAAGTCCCTTTTAACCCTAAAGCATTGATATTCCAATAAATAATACTAATTTGTAGATCTATCCATTCCAGTTGATGGTAAAAGTAATGGCAATTTCATGAATTAAAGCCAAATTCCCTTCCAAAGAAAAAAAATTTTCTAGCATGGCAAACAACCAGAATGTAAGTTCAATTCTTTCTTGATACTGGGAGTTGCTAATGGAGAACAAGGAAACGGTGTTTTCGTAAAGAGTTTTTAGTGGCCTGAGATATTTAGCATTTATCCCTTCTTATTCTCCATGTTCAAATTGCCCAACTAACAGTAGGAAAGTGTTTTCTCAGTTTGTGTTAGATCTATGCTAAAGCTAGGATCCTAGAGAAATGCATTTTACAAAAACCACATAGATGAAAGAGAAACAGAGGGTAGTCAGTATCTTAAGATAAAACAAAGAAAATGGCAACAGAATACAACACAAGAACTAAAACAGCTGTAAAAACAACTTATTGGCAAAACAAAGTGCTGAATAATTTGGCTCATTGAACCCTTACTGCTGCTGCTGCTGCTGCTAAGTCACTTCAGTCGTGTCTGACTCTGTGAGACCCCAGAGACGGCAGCCCAGCAGGCTCCCCCGTCCCTGGGATTCTCCAGGAAAGAACACTGGAGTGGGTTGCCATTTCCTTCTCCAATGCGTGAAAGTGAAAAGGGAAAGTGAAGTCGCTCAGTCATGTCTGGCTCAGGGAACCCATGGACTGCAGCCCACCAGGCTTCTCCATCCATGGGATTTTCCAGGAGTACTGGAGTGGGTTGCCATTGCCTTCTCTTAACGTTTACTGAGAACCTATTAAAGAGGTCCTTATCACAGATTCCCTGGTGGCTCAGATGGTAAAGCGTCTGCCTGCAATGAGGGAGACCTGGGTTCTATCCCTGGGTCAGGAAGATCCCCTGGAGAAGGAAATGGCAACCCACTCCAGAACTCTTGCCTGGAAAATTTCATGGATGGAGGAGCCAGGTAGGCTACAGTCCATAGGGTTGCGAAAAGTCGGACAAGACTGAGCAACTTCACCTTATCACAGATGACAGAGAGACAAAATTGAGTAATACCTTTCAAGTACTCACAACACAGTAGAAGAATAAAAGTAAAAGACAGATGAAGAACCCTGTATAGGCATGTAATGGAAGCCCAGATTAGAGGTACTTAGTCCAGACCAGGGAAAAAAGGGAGAGGGTAAAAGAAGATGAAGAAGCAAGAGTCAGACAAAAAGAGGAGAAAAGATGGTTTTAATCAAAGAAGCAGTGTATGCAATAGCTTGCCAGGAAGAGAGAACGTGGTGCTCAGAAAATTTTCTGTAATTCAATATGGTGAAAAGAGAGTAGGAATAGGGAATGGCACAAATCAGGCTGGAAAGCAGGGCAGACCTGAACCTAAAAGGCCTCACAGTCCAGGCTAAAAGTCATGTTTTTATCCTGAAGGGGCTAAAAAGCCAATCCTAACTAAGAGACTAAAAAGATATTCTGAATTTTAGAAAAATTCTGATGGCAGCATAACATAGAACTGGAGGTTCAAGTTGACAACAGATAGCAAATAGATAGCCCTTTCAGATGGTAGCCATGACCCAGAACCAAAATTTTAAGAGCAGTGGTCATGGGAAAGGACATTCAGTTCAGTTCAGTCGCTCAGTCATGTGCGAATCTGCAACCCCATGGACTGCAGCAAGCCAGGCTTCCCTGTCCATCACCAACTCCTGGAGCTGAATCAAACTCATGCCCATTGAATCAGTGATGTCATACAACCTTCTCATCCTCTGATGTCCCCTACTCCTCCTGCCTTCAGTCTTTCCCAGTGTCAGGGTCTTTTCAAATGAGTCAGTTCTTCATATCAGGTGGCCAAAGTATTGGAGCTTCAGCTTCAACATCAGTCTTTCCAATGAATATTCAGGACTGATTTCCTTTTAAGATTGACTGCTTTGAATTTGCGGTCTAAAGAACCCTCAAGAGTCTTCTCCAAACACCACAGTTCAAAAGCATCAGTTCTTCGGTGACAGCTTTCTTTACAGTCCAACTCTCACATCCATACATGACTACTGGAAAACCCGTTTGCTTTGACTAGATGGACCTTTGTTGGCAAAGTAATGTCTCTACTTTGTAATCTGCTCTTGAGGTTAGTCACAGCTTTTCTTCCAAGAGCAGTGCAGTTCAGTTCAGTTGCTCAGTCATGTCTAACTTTTTGCGAACGCAGGGACTGCAGCACGCCAGGCCTCCCTGTCCATCACCAACTCCCAAAGTTTACTCAAATTCAAGTCCATTGAGTCAGTGATGCCATCCAACCATCTCATCCTCTGTCATCCCATTCTCCTCCTGCCATCAATCTTTCCCAGCATCAGGGTCTTTTCAAATGAGTCACCTCTTCCCAACAGGTGGCCAAAGTAGTGGACTTGCAGCTTCTACATCAGCCCTTCCAGTGACTACCCAGGACTGATTTCCTTTAGCACGGACTGGTTGGATCTCCTTGCAGTCCAAGAGACTCTCAAGAGTCTTCGTCAACACCACAGTTCAAAAGCACCAATTCTTTCTTAGTCCAAATCTCACATCCATACATGACTACTGCAAAAACCGACCTTTGATGGCAAAGTAACATCTCTGATTTTTAATATGCTGTCTAGGTTGGGCATAACTTTTCTCCCAAGGAGTAAGCGTCTTTTAATTTCATGACTGCAGTCACCAGATGCAGTGATTTTGGAGCCCAAAAAATAAAGTCTGCCACGGTTTCCACTGTTTCTCCATCTATTTGCCATGAAGTGATGGGACAAGATGCCATGATCTTAGATTTCTGAATGTCCAGTTTTAAGGCAATTTTTTCACTCTCTTCTTTCACTTTCATTAGAAGCTTTTTAGTTCTTCTCTAATTTCTGCCATAAGGGTGGTGTCATCTGCATATCTGAGGTTATTGATATTTCTCCCAGCAATCTTGATTCCAGCTTGTGCTTCCTCCAGCCCAGCATTTCTCATGATGTACTCTGCATATAAGTTAAATAAGCACAGTGACAGTATACAGTCTTGAGGTACTCTTTTTCTTATTTGGAACCAGTCTGTTGTTCCATGTCCAGTTTTAACTGTTGCTTCCTGACCTGCATATAGGTTTCTCAAAAGGCAGGTCAGGTGATCTGGTATTCCCATCTCTTTCAGAATTTTCCACAGTTTGTTGTGATCCACACAGTCAAAGGTTTTGGCATAGCCAATAAAGCAGAAATAGATGTTTTTCTGGATCTCTCATGCTTTTTTTCGATGATCCAGCAGATGATGGCAATTTGATCTCTGGTTCCTCTGCCTTTTCTAAAACCAGCTTGTACATATGGAAGTTCATGGGTCACATATTGTTGAAGCCTGGCTTAGAGAATTTTGAGCATTCCTTTACTAGCATGTGAGATGAGTGCAATTGTGTGGTAGTTTGAGCATTCTTTGGCATTGTCTTTCTATGGAATTGGAATGAAAACACCTTTTTCAGTCTTGTGACCACTGCTGAATTGTCCAAATTTGCTGACATATTGTGTGTAGCACTTTCACAGCATCATCTTTTAGGATTTGAAATAGCTCAACTGTAATTCCATCACTTCCATTAACTGTGTTCAAAGTGATGCTTTCTAAGGCCTACTTGACTTCACATTCCAGGATATCTGGCTCTAGGTGAGTGATCACACCATCATGATTATCTGGGTCATGAAGATCTTTTTTGTACAGTTCTGTGTATTCTTGCCAGCTCTTCTTAATATCTTCTGCTTCTGTTAGGTCCAGAGCATTTCTGTCCTTTATTGAGCCTATCTTTACATGAAATGCTTCCTTGGTATCTCTAATTTTCTTGAAGAGATCTCTAGTCTTCCCCATTCTATTGTTTTCCTCTATTTCTTTGCACTGATCACTGAGGAAGGCTTTCTTATCTCTCCTTGCTATTCTTTGGAACTCTGCATTCGAATGGGTATATCTTTCCTTTCTTCCTTTGCCTTTTGCTTCCCTTCTTTTCACAGCTATTTATAAGGCCTCCTCAGACTGCCATTTTGCTTTTTTGCATTTCTTTGGGGATGGTCTTGATCCCTGTCTCCTGTACAATGTCACAAGCCTCTGTCCATAGTTCATCAGGCACTCTGTCAATCAGATCTAGTCCCTTAAATCCATTTCTCACTTCCATTGTATAATTGTTAGGGATTTAATTTAGGTCATACCTGAATGGTCTGGTGGTGTTCCATACTTTCTTCAATTTGAGTCTGAATTTGGCAATAAGGAGTTCATGATCTGAGCCACAGTCTGCTCCTGGTCTTGTTTTTGTTGACTGTATAGAGCTTCTCCATCTTTGGCTGCAAAGAATATAATCAATCTGATTTCGGTGTTGACCATCTGGTGATGTTCATGTGTAGAGCCTTCTCTTGTGTTGTTGGAAGAGGGTGTTTGCTATGACCAGTGTGTTCTCTTGGCAAAACTCTATTAGCCTTTGCCCTGCTTCATTCTGTACTCAAAGGTCAAATTTGCCTGTTAGGCCAGGTGTTTCTCAACTTCCTACTTTTGCATTCTAGTCCCCTATAATGAAAAGGATATCTTTTTTGGGTGTTAGTTCTACAAAGTCTTGTAGGTCTTCATAGAACCATTCAACTTCAGCTTCTTCAGCATTACTGGTCGGGGCACAGACTTGGATTACTGTGATATTGAATGGTTTGCCTTGGAAACTAACAGAGATCATTCTGTCATTTTTGAGATTGCACCCAAGTACTGCATTTATAGACTTTTTGTTCACTATAATGGCTACTCCATTTCTTCTAAGGGATTCTTGCCCACAGTAGTAGATATAATGGTCATCTGAGTTAAATTCACCCATCCCAGTTCATTTTAATTCACTGATTCCTAAAATGTTGACATTCACTCTTGCCATCTCCTGTTTGACCGCTTCTAATTTGCCTTGATTCATGGACCTAACATTCCAGGTTCCTGTGCAATATTGCTCTTTACAGCATCAGACCTTGCTTCCATCACCAATCACAACCACACCTGGTTGTTGTTGTTTTTGCTTTGGCTCCATCTCTTCATTCTTTCTGCAGTTATTTCTCCACTGATCTCCAGTAGCATATTGGGCACCTACCGACCTGGGGAGTTCATCTGTCAGTGTCCTATCTTTTTGCCTTTTCATACTGTTCATGGGGTTCTCAAGGCAAGAATACTGAAGTGGTTTGCCATTCCCTTCTCCAGGGGACCTCATTTTGTCAGAACTCTCCACCATGACCCGTCCATCTTGGGTGGCCCTCCATAGAAAGGACATTAAGTATAGGTTAAAGAGACACCAAGAAAATAGAATGAACAAGGTCAATTTTGAAGGATGGTAGGGAAAGTGTGTGAAGTTAAGTCTAAACACTGTGTTGTTGTTTAGTCACTAAGTCGTGTCCAACTCTTGGTGACCCCATGGACTGTAGCCCACCAGGTTCCTCTGTTCATGGGATTTCTTAGGCAAGAATATTGGAGTGAGTTGCCATTTCCTTCTCCTAGATGTCTTCCCAACCCAGAGATCAAACCCAGGTATCCAGCACTGTCAGGAGGACTTTTTTCCTTTTTTTTTTTTTTTCAACTACTGAGGCAGCTGGGAACCCCCTAAGTCTAAATTACCAGATAATAAAGACTACATTTTACCTTAAAATCTACATACTGAGGAACTCTAAAGTGTACAATATAATCTATAGACAAACAATGTTTTACTCACTCCTTAGAAAGTTTAAAAGAAGACAGGCATGAGTTTTTTAAAGCAAACAGCTGGTTTACTTTCATAAAAATGTCTAAATTAACTAAGTTCATCATCATCACAATATGTACAGCAAACTTACCTGGTTCATAGCACAGCATTTCAAAACAAAGAAATGTGGATACAAAAGAGAATAATTTTCTGGAGCTTGGGAAAAGCCCTCAAAAGAATTTAAGTGTGAAACACTTGACTTTCAACAAGTATATGGGAAGAAATCTTAGCCACACACTAAAGTAACATTTTCACAGATTCTCAAAATAGAAGAATATTAGTCATTACATCTCAGGTTTCTGTTTGTGGGGGGGTGATAAAAATAAGAAGTAGATTTTGAGTTCTTATGTTTTCTTCAAGAGAAATTTTCAAATTCTTTGAAGAATTTATGTTTTCTTTGATAACTGAAAATATTTATAAGAGATGAACTGATTCTAAATAACGCTTCTAATTAAAATGGAATCTTTACCCAGGTAATAGAAATTACACTTTTCATATTACTATGTTAGGTTGTATGTGCACGCTCAGTCTTGCCCAACTCTCTATGGACTCCATGGACTATAGACCAGCAGGCTCCTAAGTCCATGGAGTTTTCCAGGCAAGGATACTTGAGTCAGGTTGCCATTTACTACTCCAGGGGATCTTCTTCACCCAGGGATTGAACTTATGTCTCCTGTATTGGAGGCAGATTCTTTATCACTGTGCCACCTGGGAAGCCATTTTGTATTATTAAGTTCATTAAATTCTGTCTCTTTCTTCTTCTCTTATGCCTTCTTCCTCCAACTTAAAAACAACATTTAAGCCTCTGTTCAAACTCTACATAAAGAAGCATGGTTCTCTTGCGAACTTAAAGTTACAGTTAACAGTCTTAGATATAGATTGCCTTAAATTAATAATTCTAACCATATGATTCTAATAATCAGTGAAAAGAGAAAAGTCAAAATGTGAATGTAGTAAATCAACTATTTTAGAAGATGGGTCTAAAGTTAGTGGGGGAATGCCATTTGTATAGTCTCTATAAGGTACAGTATACTTTGTCAGACGCTTAAAAGTAATCTGGCTATTTTAGGCATACCAATAAATCTGTTCACATTAAGTAATTATAGGGTAAAAACAAAAATGCAAGAAGATATTAAAGCACATACAATATTATGTATGCATCATGAACTTAATTTGGAATTCTTTGTGTTTTATAAAAAGTGGGAAGGTCAAAGAAAAAAAAAAGTGGAGGTGTAAGAACTGAAATTCCTTCAGTTTAGAAAAAGACATGAACTGCAATTATCTTCATGTGCCCTATTTAGAAAACATCTTGAAGCCATCTCTCCATGTTAAAAAAGAAGGTATTTATTGACTATATTTTTATCTTTCCATTAATTAGTTCTGCTTCAGAACTTATTTATTAAACACCTTAACACTTTTGACACACTAAAGAATTATGGAGCTACCAAGAGACCGTTGAGAGGCAAAGATCCAAGGGAATGAACTGCATCTGGTTTTTGGATTCAGAGATTTTAATTAATTTTAAAATGACCTCACCTCTACTTTTCAACTGGCAAATAAATCAGCGTAAGAAAGAGCAAGGCCTACTTATTTCTCCTATGAGATCAACTTAGACAAACCCATTTTTCTGAGGTATATGCAGATGGGGGAGGGGATGCTGTTTCTGTCTGACCCACTTAAACATCTTAAGTGTTAAATAAAAAATAAAAATCCTTTTTAATTATAAAAGAAAGTATTGGTGGCTTAGAAAAGTCTGAAAACATGCATCCCCAGTGGAAACCACACTGTGAAGTCACACAACAGAGCTGGTGAGACAATCTACAAGTCAAGAAGCTGGTTCATTAAGCAAGACCCTTCTGGCAGGTTCCATGCCCCTTAGATGAAGCACAGGTGGCAACAGACACAAGCTTCAGCAGGCTCATAGATGGACCCTATAAGCCATATGAGCGCAAGAGCATATCTGGACCATGGCAGACACACTCCCTGGGGCATGCGGTGCAAACACCTCTCACACGTGACATCACACACCATCTCCCGCAGAAAGTCACTATGAGTCCACACTCCTTCTGCACAATCTCCTCAGACTGCCTTCCTATAAAGCCAGATTGGTAGAAGGTGCAACACCAAGGCAGAGTTCTCAAAGTTTTTCCTCCACAACCATTTTGTCATTGATGATCCAAATCACAGACACCATGAGGATGTGACTTTGGCCAGCACTAGGGCACCTAGGCGACCCTTTGAGCCTCTCCAGCGTCATACCTTCCCACACACCCGCCCCCGCACTTATCTCTTCCTTGGAAATTCACTTTCAGGGCAAATTGTTTTTTTTTTAATGGAAACCTTTTGATTGCCTTTTGGCTGAGCTAATCTTTGTTAGAGACCCACAGAATAAAGGAAAGAAAGATCGCCAAAGAGGTATCCATGTAATTTAACTCATTAAACCAAGAGATGAAAAGTCTCTGAAATGTTCAGATTTTTGAGGAGGATAAACAAAAAGCATTCATTCAAAGAAATAAAATATGACAGATATATGATGAGACTGGACGAATACCCAGAGGCCCTGTGTTCATTTTTACTGTGTCATTGGGCAAAACTAGCTACTATTTTATTTTAAAATGAAAAGAAAATGCATTTTGTCTGTTTCACTGAGCAAATGATTCCAGCTTAGCAGACCTAGCCCAGAGGCACTGCACTCCGGGCTTTCTCAATCCATCTTTTTAGAAAAGAAACTAGCAAGGTGAAGCTGCAATGAAGAAAATAGGACAAAACAAATGACAATGAGTGCACAGTCTAGGAAATTTATCACAACAGTACTCGCTTTATTATATTTGATGTCTGCTATCCCACCCATCATTGACATGAACATGTAGGAAAAAATACACCTGTTTTGGGCTTGTGTTTTATCATCTTCTTTAAGCAAACAAGAATTGTTGTAGTGTGTATATGCTACATTTTACCACAAAGGATTGTTCTGGTGAAAAGTACACTTTTCATGAAGTATTATATAACTCCTTTATGCTCCAAGAAACAAAGCAGAACACACACTAAGCAATATTAAACACACCCAGAGTGCTGATTCTAAGAACTGCATGCATTTTTCCAACCAAACAAAAAAATAAATAAAAATAGCTTCTAAAAGAAATTTATGCATAAATGTAATATTATTTCTCAACAGTTAAAGAAAGTTTTACAAATAATAGTATTCAGTCATTTGCATCCTTGAACTAATTTTTGTAACCCTTACAAATTTATTGAACCTATTTTCTTAAGAAGAATCATTGTTTCTCAATTCTCAATTCTGTCTCTTTCAGGTAATTGTGCTTTTTGAATCAATCCTTCATTTTGGGGCTGGATTTTGCTTTTGCAGTTTCTAAAATACATCAATCTTTTACTTATGAGAATAAGTAGCATTCAAGCTATGGTAGGTTGACCTCAGTAGCTAAAAAATCCAATAGTTTAAAAATTGAGCTCATTTTTCATGAGGCAGAAGCCATGAAAAATGTGATCAAAAGAGAGCTGACATCCTACAATTCTAACTTATTTTACTTGAAGAAACACAAGAAATTATTCTCCTCTGGCCTCATTATTGCTTCCTTTTTTATCTATGTGGACTTCACGCTGCAGATATTTGAGCAGAAAATGATCTAAAATATCATTTAGCAATTTTTACCAAGATAAAATATAAAATGTCCCCAAACATGCAATTTTTAAAAATCTTTTTTCACTCACATATACTGTCAGTGCCTTTTTTCATTAGCACAACTATATCAGGTCTCTGAATTTTAGAACAAATTTATTACTAGCTGAATAATTTTCCTCACTCATAAATATAGATGGGTAGAACCAGCTTTAAAATCCTAAGTTTACTTGCATTGTGATCATTTCAATATAACAGATCAAATTCAAATACCTCCTCATTACTTTCCGCTCATTACTTAGGTCCACTGCGAGCAAGCAGAAAGATTTGGGGAAAGATGATCTGTACTCCAGTACTAGTTCTCAGGTAACTAGCTGAACCAGCCACTGAACTGGCTGGCTATTGTTGGATGTATAAAGCCTCAGTTTATACATCTGTAAAGGGAAGTGTTGATCTGCAAAAGTTCTATTGTCCCTCTGAGACAAATACTGTAGGTTACTAACCTGACAATCATTTCACAAGCCATTTTCACCCTTACCAACATGGAAGTTCAGTCACCCTAGGCTGTGATCACCTCTCGTCTAAAAGGCATTGTCGCACTGTTGCCAAAGAATGTTTAATCAAACCCTCATGCAGCCCGTTAAGCTATGACCAATACTAATGTTCTTTGCTGAAATGGCATTACTAGTTTTCACTGAGATTCATCATCTCATTAGTGACCCAATTTCCAAAGTCACCCAGCAAAGGAAATTTCTCTTAAGAAACCCGAGAAGTAAAACCTCTAAAACTGTTACACGTTTGCTACTACATTAGGAAAGTTCACAGTACCTAAAATAGCCACCACCTCATCATCCTGGATGACTTCCAAGGATCCTGACACCACAAAGCAGAGGGCATCCACACTTTCTCCAGCATGGTAAATGAGGTCCCCAGGAGCACAGTGAATAGTTTGGAATTCTACTGCCAAGGCTCGCAGACACCCATCGCTGGCCAATCGAAAAGCAGGATGTTCATTAAAAACCTTCCGGTTTAGATGAACACAGATATCGGCTCTCATGTCCTTGGGACAGATGGAGAGGACCTGAAGAAAGTGAGAGATTAATAAGTAAGAAGAAAAAAGAGAGAAAGACTATTTCCAACAAAAAGGAATCTGACAAATACTTATTGACTATAGCACAGTCTGCAAAATGCTGTATTGAGGAAAAAGGTAACGAGACACAGCTCTTCTCCGAAAGATCTAATAATCCAGTGAGATGAGCTGATTAGCATATGGGCTATTACAACACAGCACCATGTAGTGAATCTCTGAGTGGGTATGGATCTCAATCACGGAGCGAAGACAGTCTTAAGATGGCCAGGAAGAGTCTCAGAAAACAATGTATCACAATGTCATCAAATAAATAAAATAGGTCATTAACATTCATTTCAGTCTAGTTGCTACTTTATAATTATTTTCATAACTACCTCAAAATTCAGGATAGCGGACCTTACTACGCATTGGAAGTGGATTCATATTAACCAATTGCAAGACAACAAAATCAACAAAAGCATCATTGCAATATGTCATGCAACTTGACATGGCTGATAACAACTCCACTCTCCATATGTTTTCTTCACTCTGAAATATTTTTATTTTACTAATAAATTTATGTTCAGGGAGCAAAACCGTATTCACCAGCCCTCTGTAAGGCTTAAAAAACTGGCAGTGTCCATGCTGGCAGAGGTGGGCACTGCAGGCGGCATGGTAGCCCTTGCTCATTCAGGTCTTTGACTCCGAAAGACTCCTGAGAGCAACAGCAGAATTCAAGCTCCAAGCACAATTTAGAAGGGGGGACAAATGGCAGAAACATGCTTACAGAGATGGAGGTATAGAAATTTTATTCCCTGTAGCTTTCAGACAAGGCAATTAAAGACCCAGATTAAAATGGACATATAATCACATTATCATCAGAGCATCATCGAGCAAGATATGATTATAGATGTCAGGACAGTCCCTGTGAAAGGTGCATGTGCAAACTCAGAATCCCCTCCCAACTCCCTTGGTAAACTCTTCCTAATAATCAGATATGTTTTTCTTTGATAGAATTTGAATCCCTTGAGCTGAAGTCTAAGTTGATTTGTCCTCATTAAATTATACCAAATAATGTTTTCATATAAAATAGTTTTCTTTCCTATGCTAATTGCATTTTAACCTTTAAAAAATGACCTAAGGCCTGGAATATTCCTTTCACTTGGAGCTCACTATCCATGAAAAGCAGGTTGCTTCTGTGTATAGAAGATGAGCTGTCGTAAATGTAAAGACCCTTAATTAAATTATGCTTTCAATATCCATCCCCTTAACCTTTCCTAATACTGTGATACCACGTCACATCACTTCAGGATCTTTGCGGATTTTTTCTTACTCTTCTGAATTTCTATATGCAATAGTGAACAGCTTTCCTATTTTTCTGAAAGAGTTCATCTTTGAAAAAAGGAACATCTGACAGAACTATAGAAGCAATTGGCACTTTCCAGATCAGTTAGTTTCCATAACAATACAATATTTTCTTTACTATATTAGTTTTTAGTGACTCCTGAAAATATTAGTCTTTCAATGGGCACTTACTGAGCTTCTACCGTGAGGCATGTCACGCATTAAATTCCTGGAACTAGAAGGGTAATATGCTGTCTTTGCCTTGGCAGAGCTAACGATGAAGCAAGGGGAGGTGGGAGGTAAAAAGACAATTATAATACCATGAGAAAAGTATGATAAGGGAATGGCCATGGTGACTTGGAAGAGTGCCTAGAGGTATCCTGAAAGATCAGCCTCAGGAGGCATAGTTCTGGGTACAGATCTACCACTTACCTTTGTAACCTAAGGCAACTTATTTATCACTCTGAATCTCATCTGTAAAATGGGATGATAGTGTTTATTTCATAGGTTCATTGTAGGAATTAAATGAAAGGATTTGAGTTTATCCCAGTTTAGTCTTTCACATGGTAAATGTTAAAGAAAGGCTAGGCTTTATTTTCCCCACTGAACATTTTAGTATTCCAACAAAATGTAATGCTTTTTTTTAGCTCTCTTTAAAAGCCCTTTGCTTTTTTTTTTCCATTCTCCACTCCTGCCTGAATCCTGTTTCTTGACTGTTTGATGAAGTTCTAGGCAGAATTAAGAAAGTATTTCTGCATGAGCCTGAATATATTTCAAGTTTTATCTAATGTTAATATTTTCCTCAATTTGCAAATAGAATTGGTGCTAGGGGAGCAAAAACCATAAAAGCAATTTTAAAATATATACATACATGTATAAATATTATACTGAATAGCTTAATGGTCAAACAGATCAATCTATTTCTATTTTTGTTACCTTACAAAATTTTCATTGATTTAGATTCATTTTGGTGATAGTCATTTTACATCCTTTAAATTATTTCTTTCAATATTCATGCTGAAAATGAAATCTCTCAGTATTAGCAATATTCTCTGTTTAGTAGCATATCAAAAGAGGACTTTTATTACATTTTAAATGCATCTTCTTTTCTTCACTTTCCTTAAGACATTGACTTTTTTATTATTTTGATTCACAGTATATAAGAAAGTCCAAACGTCATAAACTGACAAATTAAAACTAAGTGTTAAATAGACCAAAGTCACACCTACTGGCAAGCTCCACCCCGATCCCTTATATATAGCATGTGCTCTATCACGGTGTGTCTGTCATGGAGATATGAGCATAAATTTTTTTTTTTTCTGTAAATGAAAGCCCTAATAAGTATCTTTGTGCTGATGCTTGTGCTCAGTCATGTCCAACTCTCTGTGATCCCATGGACTGTGGCCCACCAGGCTCCTCTATCCATGGAATTTTCCAGGCAAGAATACTGGAGGGGTTGCCATTTCCTCTTCTAGGGGATTTTCTTGACATAGGGATTGAACCCTCATCTCTTGTGTCTCCTGCATCAGTGAGCAGATTCTTTACAACTGCACTACCTGGGAAGCTAATAAATGTCTTGCCTGAATGTGTGTGTGCTAAGTCACTGCAGTGGTATCCAATTCTTTGCGACTCTATAGACAGTAGCCCTCCAGGCTCCTCTGTCCATGGGATTCTCCATGCAAGAATACTGGAGTGGGTTGTCACGCCCAGCTCCAGGAAGCTTCCTGATTCAGGGATCGAAACTGCCTCTCTTATGTCTCCTGCATTGGCAGGCAGGTTCTTTACCACTATTGCCAACTGGAAAGCCCAATAAGTGTCTTATGCAAGGCAAAATTTAGTTTTAAGTTATAAAATAAAACTTTAAAGATAACTGTCACACCTGGTCCATTATTCCCAATTTCAATGTACTCTGCTTTGAACGTCATATCCAATCTCTTGTCAGATAGCTCCCAACTGAGTATCTTATCAGTTCACTTTAGTCACTCAGCCACCAACTCCCAGAGCTTGCTCAAACACATGTCCATCGAGTCGATGATATCATCCAAACATCTTATCCTCTGTAGTCCCCTTCTCTTTCTGCCTTCAATCTTTCCCAGCATCAGAGTCTTTTCTATGGAGCCAGTTCTTTGCATTAGGTGGCCAAAGTACTGGGGCTTCAGCTTCATCATCAGTCCTTCCAATGAATATTCAGGACTGAATTCCTTTATGACTAACTGGTTGGATCTCCTTGCAGCCCAAGGGACTCTCAAGAGACTTCTCCAACACCATAGTTCAAAAGCATCAATTCTTCAGTGCTCAGCTTTCTTTATGTGAGAGGTTCAACTCTCACATCCACACATTACTACTGGAAAAACCATAGCTTTGACTATACAGACCTTTGATGATAATTTAATGTCTATGCATTTTAATATGCTGTCTAGGTTGGTCATAGCTTTTCTTCCAAGGAGCAAGCGTCTTTTAATTTAATGGGTGCGGTCAACATCTGCAGTGATTTTGGAGCCCTCAAAAATAAAATCTGTCACTGTTTCCATTTATTTCCCATCTATTTGCCATGAAGTGATGGGACTGGATCACAACAAACTGTGGAAAATTCTTAAAGAGATCGGAATACCAGACCACCTGACCTGCCTCCTGAGAATCTATATGTAGGTCATGAAGCAACTGTTAGAATCAGACATGAAGCAACAGACTGGTTCCAAATCAGCAAAGGAGTATGTCAAGGCTGTATATATCACCCTGCTTATTTAACTTATATGCAGAGTACATTGTGAGGAATGCTGGACTGGATGAAGCATAAATGAATCAAGATTGCTGGGAGAAATTTCAATAACCTCATATAGGCAGATGACACCACACTTACGGCAGAAAGTGAAGAAGAACTAAAGAGTATTTGATGAAAGTGAAAGAGCAGAGTAAAAAAGTTGGCTTAAAACTCAACATTCAGAAAAGTAAGATTATGGCATTGGGTCCCAACAGTTCATAGCAAATAGATGGAGAAACAAAGGAAACAGTGACAGACTTTATATTTGGGGGCTCCAAAATCACTGCAGATGGTGACTGCAGCCATAAAATTAAAAGACGCTGGCTCCTTGGGAGAAAAGTTATAACCAACCTAGACGGCATATTAAAAAGCAGAGACATTACTTTGCCAACAAAGGTCCATCTAGTCAAAGCTATAGTTTTTCCAGTAGTCATGTATGCATGTGAGTCAGACTATAAAGAAAGCTGAAGAATTTATACTTTTGAACTGTGTTGTTGGAGAAGACTCTTTAGAGTCCCTTGGACAGAAAGGAGATCCAACCAGTCCATCCTAAAGGAAATCAGTCCTGAATATTCACTGGAAGGACTGATGCTGAAGCTGAAACTCCAATACTTTGGCCACCTGATGTGAAGAACTGATTCATAGGAAAAGACCCTGATGCTAGGAAAGATTGTAGGCAGGAGGAGCAGGGGACGACAGAGGATTAGATGGTTGGATGGTACCACCGACTCAATGGACGTGAGTTTGAGTAAGCTCTGGGAGTTGGTGATGGACAGGGAAGCCTGGCATGCTTCAGTCCATGGGGTTGCATAGAGTTGGACATGACTGAGTGACTGAACTGAACTGATGGGACTGGATGCCATGATGTCAGTTTTTGAAATTTGAGTTTTAAGCCAGCTTTTTCACTCTTCTCTCTCATTTTCAAGAAGCTCTTTTGTTCCTCTTCACTTTTTTCCATAAGGGTGGTGTCATCTGCATATCTGAGGTTATTGATATTTCTCCTGACAATCTTGATTCTAGCTTTTGCTTCATCCAGCCTAGCATGTCACATGATGTACTCTTATAGTCACAAACAAATGAAGCTACATTTCAGTAGACTATATCTAATAAATAGCAACTTCTTTTATTTGACTCCAGGGTTGATTTTTCTATCCCCTCTTCATGTCCTGCTGCTGCTGCTAAGTTAATTCAGTCGTGTCCGACTCTGTGCAGCCCCATAGACTGCAGCCCACCAGGTTCCTCTGTCCACGGAATTCTCTAGGCAAGAATACTGGAGCGGGTTGCCATTTTTTTTCTCTGTCTTCATGTCCAGGTAGTAATAAATCAACATTTATTCTTAATTAAGACAGTATGCTTTGTCTTTGGAAGAGCTCTGGCTATATATATGGGATCTATTTTAGAATTCTGCAAGTTGAGCTCAGTTCAGTCACTCAGTCATGTCCAGCTCTTTGCAACCCCTTGGATTGCAGCATGCCAGGTTTCCCTGTTCATCACCAGTTCTCAGAGCTTGCTCAAACTCATGTCCATTGAGTCGGTGATGCCATCCAACCATCTCATCCTCTGTTGTACCCTCTCCTCCTTCAATCTTTCCCAGCATCAGGGTCTTTTTCAATGAGTCATTTCTTCACATCAGGTGGCCAAAGTACTGGAGCTTCAGCTTCATCATCAGTCTTTTCAATGAATATTTAGGACTTATTTACTTTAGGATTGACATATTAGGATTGATATATATAAGGAATCATTTTTAGAATTCTGCCAACCAAGTGTGAAAAAAGAGAAAGTATGCCATTTTTCTGAAAAAAGATAACATTTTGGAGTGTTTATGATACCAGTTTCATTAAACTCAAGATCAAGAGGTATCTTAACAGATAACCCTCAGACTCCAAAGAGCTAATCTCAACACTGAGACTCATATGTGTTTTACTCATAGTAAAACACAAATATCTCACTTTCTTAAAAATCTAAAGGCTTGCTTCCCTACCCGATACAGCTCAAGTCCTAAGCAAGCATACAAGGCTTTTTATAGTGGGAGCCTCTTCCAGCCACATTTCTTACTATCTTCCTTCAACCTTGCACCCAAGTCTCATATTTCTTGCCTGTCTAAAGTTGGGCTTGCCTTGTGGCTCAGCTGGTAAAGAATCATCCTGCAATGCAGGAGACCTGGGTTCAATCCCTGGGTTGGGAAGATCCCCTAGAGAAGCGAAAGGCTACCCACTCCAGTATTCTGGCCTGGAGAATTCCATGGACTTTACAGTCCATGGGGTCACAGACTCAGACATGACTGAGCGACTTTCACTCTCATTTTCAAAGTTGCCATGTTCACTTGTGATTGTTTCCCTTTGTGCATGCTGTTCCTTTGACTGGCATACCCCATCATCTCCTTCTCTGCCTTGTCACTGCCAATCCATCCATCAAAACACATATCATCCCTTGCTGTTTCACAAATACAACTTATACACACCTCTATCATAGATTTTTAAATCGTACAGAAGGGAAAAATGAGAGTCACAGGTATTGTGATCTGCATTTTTAAATAATAGCACAATAGTTACATTAAATTATCACAGAATTGAAAAGACTTTATCCTAAAGCTTTTAAACTTTTATTTACAGCAGTAGAATTATCCTTTATGTTTTTAATGCAATCTTACCTTATGTCTACCTGATAGATAAAGCAGATACATGCAGCATTATGCTGGCTGAAAATCTGATAGAAAAGCTGACTCCAGGCAGGGCTCCAGAGGACACATTCATTCATTTAACTCACGGCACTAAGCTCTGGTTATGTACTAGCCACATGCAGGCTACTATACAGGCCCTCTGGATCTGAGAGATAAAACTCTCATGGTGCCTATCTCCCTGGAGCCTCCAGTCAGGAACAGTTTGAAAAATCACTGTTCCTAGTCCAGTGTCCCATTTTACAGAAGGGTATCTGATGTGCTCAAGGCCTCTCAATAAAGTAGCAAAGCCTAAAACTCTTGAGTTCCAGCTCTTAAGCTAATGCTCCCAAGCAAAGCTCAACCAGTATTAAAATACAACATCTGGCACTTTCTGATGTCCTCTGGTTCTTAGTGTATTACAAAAGTATAACTGCTGATTTCTGAAAATCAAAGTCCAATTAATCAAACTAGTTTATTAGGAAATCAGTAATGCCACCACCACCATCACTGAACAGCCTCGATTCTTTGCAAATCTGTTTCCGTTTCTAACTAAACATTTTATTTTAGCTCCATTTGTATTGCATACAAAATATGTTGATAAAGACATGAGGATTCACTGAAAAAATATTAGTTTATTTCATTATCATTTGCCAGAGGGAAGGCATCTTATTCCATATATAAGTTTTAGCCTATATATCGAAAGAATCTGAACTAGGTATTAGTATGAAAGTGAAAGTGTTAGTCACTCAGTTGTGTCCCTGTCTGACTCTGCAACTCTATGGACTGTAGCCCACCAGTATCCTCTACCCATGGAATTCTCCAGGTAAGAATACTGGCATTGGTAGTTATTTTCTTCTCCAGAGGTTCTTCCTGACCCAAGTATTGAACCCAATCTCCTGCTTTCTGGCAGATTCTTTACCATCTGAGCCACCAGGAGGCCCAGATTATATCATAAAGAGAAAATTTGATAAATGTCATCCAGGTAGGTCCCTCCCCCAACAATTTCATCCTTTATACGGTATTAGTGTTTAGAAGAAGCTTTGCAGAAGAGAGACCTAAATATTTTCACTAGAAACCAAGAAGGTAAATCAAGATTCTCTGAGGAAATGACTGACTAGAGTCAAAGGAAAATGGTTGATTCTAATTCATTCTTTGACTATATTTTAAAATGTATTTTAATAGTCATCATACAAAACATGAGAAGTCAGAAAACTATAAAGAAGAACACAGAATTTTTTCATTATTTATACATACTTATACACAGACAGGGGCTTCCATGGTGTCTCAGATGGTAAAGAATCTGCCTGCAATGTAGGAGATCCACGTGGAACAAATTGAAAAGAATGCACCTGCCAGTGTAGGAGATATTCCATCCCTGGGCTAGAAGATGCCCTGGAAGAAGACATGGCAACCCGCTCCAATATTCTTGCCTGGAGAATCCCATGGACAAACAAACCTGGTGGGCTGCAGTCTATGCGGTCGGTCACAAAGAGTTGTACATAACAGAGTACACATATATTCATGTAGAGTATTTTTATAAAACTTGAGTCTCTAAAGTTTTATTTCAGGCTATAGTCACTCAATGTCATGTCATAATTATTTCCCATGCCATGAAATACTGATTCAAAAACATAATTTGAATCACTGCAAAAAATTCCTAATATAATTATAACACAATTCACTTAACCATTGCATTATAATAGGATGTCAAGATTTTCAGTTTTCCCTTTCATAAAACAAGTCATAACAAATACCCTGTGCCTTTTTTTCTAGCCATCAACACTTCATATCAGATTGTCTTAAGGACAGCAATTTTAGAAGTAAAATTACTAAGTAAAGCATAAAAACATTTTTAAGGCTCTTTCCAAATTGTTTCCTGGAAAATTTGTACCAAATTACACTTAACTGGTAGTATATGAGAGTATCTTACACAATTTTAGAATCTGTCTCTAAAATCTCTTGCTTGCATTTGAAAGAGAAACAAATGGCAATTTCATCTGAAACAAAAGAACTGTATAGTGTAATGAGACAGGGGCTGGAGAGCTTTAGTTTTAGTGGAGGTATCTCCTACCACTGCTCCTGAATTCAGTGATCACAGATAGACCACTTCTAACTCATTTTCAACAAATCTTTAATATGAAAGTGGGGATAATAAGTACAATCGTATTTTAAGTGCCTGAAGGTAGTGAACTAAACAAGCTCCCTCTTGACGTCTCTTACTTCTTTAAAATATTTTACTGTTTATCTATAAAATCTTATATCAGGAATAATATAGTGCTAGTTTTTTAATAATAGTTGATTACTGAAAATGATCATCTCCCAGTTATCTTTTTTAAAACAATAGAATAAATACACTGATGACATTTTGATAGGCATTGAAGTCGTCATTCACATTCTTCAAAATTCCTGCTCCCTTTGTTGCAATTAAGTTGTGCCTGCTAATTAATCCCTGTTCACCAGTCCAACTGAATTAGTATTAAGTTAGTGAAAATTAGTTCAAAATGTCAAGCAAATGACATTTGCACCTAAAACATTTTTACTATCTTTCCTGGGAATGAGAAGCTCAAGCAGTGCTAAAGCAGTGTTCTCTGCAGGAATTCAATTCTCATTCACTTTAGGGCAAGAAAAGAAAGTTAGCCTTACTATTATTATTATTATTTTCTTTTGAGTATAGCCAGGCAGCCATGTAGACCAAAGGAGAGCAGCTGACTGGATGTTAGTCTGCCAATTCCTGGGGTATCAAAATCCCTACAGAATTAACTCAGAGAAATGTAATAAAACCAAAGTAAATTAATTTCCATTATTTAAAAGTAAAAGGACAGTTTTAGCAATAGAGACTGCTATAATCATTGAATGATTATAGGTTAAAATTCATAGGTTTCAATTTACATATAAATTTTCTGTGACTAGACTTCATATACAAAAGTGAGACATAGGTTTTTGTTTAAAAATACAGAAAGCCACTCCCACCAAGCTTTTCATGGTCTTCATTTTCTAGCAAACTGAGCAGTGAAAAAAAAAAACAAATAGCAAATGTTATCAAGTTTTAACTTGTGAAAGCTACTGTTTGGGACTATTAACTTTTCAAATGTAGGGCTCTGATGAAATTTAGAGTTTCTTTTGTTCTCTGTCTCATCTCTGTACTTTTATACATGCATAGGAAAAGGAGTACGTCAAGGCTGTATATTGTCATCCTACTTATTTAACTTATATACAGAGTACACTATGAGAAACACTAGGCTGGAGGAAGCACAAGCTGGAATCAAGATTGCCAGGAGAAATCTCAATAACCTCAGCTATGCAGATGACACCACCCTTATGACAGAAAGTGAAGAATAACTAAAGAGCCTCTTGATGTAAGCGAAAGAGAAGAGTGAAAAAGTTGGCTTAAAGCTCAATATTCAGAAAACTGAGACCATGGAATCCAGTCCCATCACTCCATGGCAAATAGATGGGGAAACAGTGGAAACAGTGGCTGACTATTTTTATGGGCTCCAAAATTCCTGCAGATGGTGATTGCAGCCAAGAAATTAAAAGACGCTTACTCCTTGGAAAGAAAGTTATGACCAACCTAGACAGCATATGAAAAAGCAGAGACATTACTTTGCCAACAAAGGTCCATCTAGTCAAGACTATGGTTCTTCCAGTAGTCATGTATGGATGTGAGAGTTGGACTGTGAAGAAAGCTGAGTGCCGAAGAATTGATGCTTGTGAACTGTGGTGTTGGAGAAGACTCTTAAGAGTCCCAAGGAGATCCAACCAGTCCATCCTAAAGGAGATCAGTCTTGGGTGTTCTTTGGAAGGACTGATGTTGATGCTGGAACTACAATACTTGGGCCACTTGATGCGAAAAGCTGACTCATTTGAAAAGATCCTGATGCTGGGAAAGATTGAGGGCAACAAGAGAAGAGGATGACAGAGGATGCGATGGTTGGATGGCATCACTGACTCAATGGACATGAGTTTTGGTAGGCTCCAGGAGTTAGTGATGGACAGGGAGGCCTGGCATGCTGAGATTCATGGGGTTGCAAAGAGTCGGACATGACTGAGTAACTGAACTGAACTGAACTGAACTGAATATAACTAAAAAGAACACTTTTCCACATGTGAAAATATTTTCTAAAATTATATTTTAGAAGTAATTTGATTAATTATCCAGTAGACTAGAAACAATCTGGCCATAATATTTGTAAAAGTCATCCATGGCAAATGATGTCCCTGGTGTCTTTAAAAGAAGGAGTCCCTCTCATATATTGTAGGTGGAAATGAGTTACCTGACTGTATGACAAAACTGAATATATATATACATACAGACACACACACACACAGATATATATATATAAAATCAGTTGCTAAGTTGTGTCCAGCTCTCTGTGACCCCATGGACTGTAGCCTGCCGGGCTCCTCTATCATTGGAATTGTCCAGGCAAGAGTACTGGAATGAGTTTCCATTTCCTACTTCAGGGGATTTTTCAGATCCAGGGATTGAACCCTCATCTCCTGCATTGATAGGGAGATTCTTTACCACTGTGCCACACACACACACACACACACACACACACACACACACACACACACACACATATATATACTTTCCTCAAGGACTGCAAGATCAAACCAGTCAATCCTAAAGGAAATCAACCCTGAATATTCATTAGAATGACTGATGCTGAAACTGAAACTCCAAAATTCTGGCCATCTAATGTGAACAGCCAACTTATTGCAAAAGACCCTGATGCTAGGAAATATTGAAGGCAACAGAAGTGGGTGGCAGAGGATGAGATGGATAAGTAGCATCTCTGATTCAATGGACATGAATTTGAGCAAACTCTGGGAGATAGTGAAGGTCAGGGAAGCCTGGAGTGCTACAGTCCATGGGGTTGCAAAGAGTCAGACATGACTTTGCAAATCAATAACAACAGTCCATCCTAAAGGAGATCAGTCCTGAGTTTTCATTGGAAGGACTGATGTTGAAGCTGAAACTCCAATACTTTGGCCACCTGATGCAAAGAGCTGACCCATTTGAAAAGACTCTGATGCTGGGAAAGATTGAAGGCAGGAGGAGCAGGGAAAGACAGAGGATGAGATGGCTGAATGGCACCACCGACGCAATGGACATAAATAGGCTCCAGGAGTTGGTGATAGACAGGGAGGCCTGGCATACTGCGGTCCACGGGGTCACAAAGAGTGAGACACGACTGAGGAACTGAACTGAACTGAACAACAAAAATACAATACTTCATTCATTAATTTTACTTCTAAAAATGCTGTCCTTAGAAAATCTGATATAGGTAGAGGGTATTTGATATGGCTTTATATATACTTATGCTCACAATTATTTCTAGAATGAAACATTATTTTATAACTCTTAACACTTAGATAAATAAGAAATAGTAATGTATGAATGTGTAAAATGACTAGGTACTATAAAACCAGAAATCATTCAAAGAACCCCAAGCTCTTCCATTCACTCTCCCAATATGCTGACATTTATCAGACTGGACACTGATCAATATGTTCTTAGTGAATAAAGCCTGCTTTGTTATTGTTTATAATTGAAATGGGATAGCAATACCAGACAGAGCTTCCTTATGTCTCAGGAATTTACCTCTCTGGGACCACTAGAACAGACAAAAAAAGTATAGTTACTTGAATATTTACATGCTCAAGTATTCCTCCTAAATTTTCTATGGCAGTATTTCATGCATAAGTAAGCTATAAGAAATAACATACAGACTACATTAAAACCAACTGTAAAAAACTTGTATAATATAATTTTAAAAGTTAAGAAAATGAAATATAAGCCTTAGATTGAAAGAAGATATTTGTCACACATGTATCTTTCAAAGGAGACATATCCAAGATAAAATGAAAAAATTCTTCAATTGAATAGGAAATAGGCAGAGAATCTAATTTACAAAAAAGAAAGAAACTTATGAGTTGGGCAACTACAAAAGAGATTATCTAAACAATGTGATTTTTAAAGGTCTTCAAACTAATTAAATATGGGGAAATGCAAATTAAAACCACAATTACATGTCAATATATACACACACAGACTGCAATGGCTTAAATGTAAAAGCCTGCCAATATACCAAGAATATACCAAGAACATGGAGAACATATGGAGCAATCGGTCTACCAGGTATTCTAGTGGGAATGTCAAATAATACTATCACTTTCAAGACTCTCTGACAACTTCTTAATAAAACCAAACTCCTACCAATACTACAACTCATCAATTTGATTCCTATGAATATACACTACAGAAGTCTGTAAATATGTTCACTAAAAGAAATTTCATGTTTATACATAACAGCCCCAACTTAGAAGCAACCCTCATGTTCATCAGCCACAGAATGAAGATGGCACCTTTGATATATCCATATAATTAAATACTACATATATACTGTATGATTCCACTTATATGAAGTTCAGCATCAAAATAGTGGTTACAACAAACAACTCAAATGTCCATCAATGGATAAATGAACAATCAAAATGTAGTAAATTCATGCAAGAGAACATTATTTACTCATTAAAAAGAAATAAAAGTACCGATACATGTTGTAACATGGATAAAACTGGAAGACATGCTAAATGAAATAAACCAGTCACAAAAGACCACATATCATGTGAATATGATTAACTTATAAGAAATGTCCAGAACTGCAAATCCATAGAGACAGAGAGTAGATTAGTTCTTTCCAAGGACTTGGGGGAAGGGATAATAGAAAGTTATCACTAATGTGGCTGAAGTTTATTTTCCAGGTGATGAAAATGTTCTGGAGGGTGGTGATGGGTACATGACATTGTTAACCTACTAAAAACTACTGAATTGTACATTTTTAAATGGTGAAATTTATATGTGAATTATATCTCAATTTTTGAAACTGATTACTTCAGAGTGGGGAAAGTGAAATATGCATATGAAAGTGAAAGTGTTAGTCCCTCCGTTGTGTCCGACATTTGCAACTATATGGACTGTAGCTCTCCAGGCTCAGTCCATGAAATTCTCCAGGGAAAAATACTGGAGTGGGTGACCATTCCTTTTACCTGGGCATAGCATTAGATGCAACTTTCTGAGTGATAAAGATGTTTTTATCTTGATCTAAGTAGCAGTTATATAGTATATACATATATAAAAACATATTGATCCCTATGCCTATGATTTGTATGCATTATGTGTGTGTGTATATGGGTGTGTCAGATAAAACACTATAATCATTACTATCACCAGTTTGCAACCACTAAAAATATCAGCATTAGGCAAATTGGGATAGAATTAAGATGTACCACGTATGGAATAGAACAGGAGACATGACTAATTTCATTAAATAATTACATAGTATTGCCACAGAATGTCTTTTACATGTAAAACATATAGGAGATAGCATTAATAGTTACAGTTTCTGCATGTGAGTTGCTTGCCTATCACACCAGAAAAGTAAAACACACTCACTAGTCAGTCAAAGTTACAGGGAAAGGTAAGCAAGTTGCAAAAAAAGAAGCCAGCTTTAGAGGAAATAATTGGCAGCAGCTCAGAGGAGGGTATTATTAAGGAATGTTTGAGGGAAAGTGAGCAGGTCCATGTAGGCCAAACCAAAGTGAAAGTTGGCTATTTTATAATTAATCAATCTTATGAGTGTGAAATCTCTTTTTCACTTTACATAACTGAAATGACTTTTCTTAAATTATTGCTACATCAATTTCTATCACTAAATGCAGTGTCTACCATCTTAAGTTTGTATCAGTGCTGTTCATAAGACTTGAAAACATAATGGTAAATACTGCTAGTTATTTCACTGTCTACTTAATAGTACGTTGATAGAAGCAAGGTTTGACACTGTAAAGAGCAATATTGCAAAGGACCCTGGAATGTTAGGTCCATGAATCAAGGCAAACAGGAAGTGGTCAAACCGGAGATGGCAAGAGAAAAAAATCGACATTCTAGGAATCAGCGAACGAAGATGGACTGGAATGGGTGAACGTAACTCCGAGGACAATTATATCTACTACTGTGGGCAGGAATCCCTTAGAAGAAATGGAGTAGCCATCATAGTCAACAAAAGAGTGCAAAATGCAATACTTGGATGCAATCTCAAAAACGACAGAATGATCTTTGTTTGTTTCCAAGTCAAATCATTCAATATCATGGTAATCCAAGTCTATGACCTGACCAGTAACACTAAAGAAGCTGAAGTTGAATGGTTCTATGAAGACCTACGAGACCCTCTGGACCTAACACCCGAAAAAGATGTCCTTTTCATTATAGGGGAGTGGAATGCAAAAGTAGGAAGTCAAGAAACACATCGAGTAACAGGCAAATTTGGCCTTGGAGTACAGAATGAAGCAGGGCAAAGGCAAATAAAGTTCTGCCAAGAGAACGCACTGGTCATAACAAACACCCTCTTCCAAAAACACAAGACTCTAAACATGACATCACCAGATGGTCAACACCAAAATCAGATTGATTATATTCTTTGCAGCCAAAGATGGAGAAGCTCTATACAGTCAGCAAAAACAAGACTGGCAGCTGACTGTGGCTCAGATCATGAACTCCTTATTGCCAAATTCAGACTCAAATTGAAGAAAGTAAAGAAAACCACTAGACCATTCAGGTATGACCTAAGTCAAATCCTTTATGACTATACAGTGGAAGTGAGAAATAGATTTAAAGGACTAGATCTGATACATAGAGTGCCTGATGAACTATGGACTGAGGTTCATGACATTGTACAGGAGACAGGGATCAAGACCATCCCCATGGGAAAGAAATACAAAAAAGCAAAATGGCTGTCTGGGGAGGCCTTAAAAATAGATGTGAAAAGAAGGGAAGTGAAAAGCAAAGGAAAAAAAGAAAGATATACCCATTTGAATGCAGAGTTCCAAAGAATAGCAAGGAGAGATTAGGAAGCCTTCCTCAGTGATCAATGCAAAGAAATAGAGGAAAACAACAGAATGGGAAATACTAGAGATCTCTTCAAGAAAATTAGAGATACCAAGGTAACATTTCATGAAAAGATGGGCTAAATAAAGGACAGAAGTGTAGGGACCTAACAGAAGCAGAAGATATTAAGAGGTGGCAAGAATATACAGAAGAACTGTACAAAAAAGATCTTCATGACCCAGATAATCACATGGAGTGATCACTCAGCTAGAGCCAGACATCCTGGAATGTGAAGTCAAGTGGGCCTTAGGCATCACTATGAACAAAGCTAGTGGAGGTGATGAAATTCCAGTTGAGCTGTTTCAAATCCTAAAAGATGATGCTATGGAAGTGCTGCACTCAATATGTCAGCAAATTTGGAAAACTGAGCAGTGGCCACAGGACTGGAAAAGGTCAGTTTTCATTCCAATCCCTAAGAAAGGCAATGCCAAAAAATGCTCAAACTACTGCACAATTGCACTCATCTCACACACTAGTAAAGTAATGCTCAAAATTCTCCAAGCTAGGCTTCAGCAATATGTTAACCATGAACTTCCTGATGTTCAAGCTTGTTTTAGAAAAGGCAGAGAAACCAGAGATTAAATGGCCAACATCTGCTGGATCATCAGAAAAGCAAGAGAGTTCCAGGAAAACATCTATTTCTGCTTTATTGACTATGCCAAAGCCTTTGACTGTGTGGATCACAATAAACTGTGGAAAATTCTGAAAGAGATGGGAATACGAGACCGCCTGACCTGCATCTTGAGAAATCCTTATGGAGGTCAGGAAGCAACAGTTAGAACTGGACATGGAACAACAGACTGGTTTCAAATAGGAAAAGGAGTACGTCAAAGCTGTACATTGTCACCCTGCTTATTTAACTTATATACAGAGTACACTATGAGAAACGCTAGGCTGGAGGAAGCACAAGCTGGAATCAAGATTGCCAGGAGAAATCTCAATAACCTCAGATATGTAGATGACACCACCCTTATGACAGAAAGTGAAGAATAACTAAAGAGCCTCTTGATGTAAGCGAAAGAGAAGAGTGAAAAAGTTGGCTTAAAGCTCAATATTCAGAAAACTGAGATCATGGTATCCAGTCCCATCACTCTATGGCAAATAGATGGGGAAACAGTGGAAACAGTGGCTGACTATTTTTATGGGCTCCAAAATTCCTGCAGATGGTGATTGCAGCCATGAAATTAAAAGACACTTGCTCCTTGGAAGGAAAGTTATGACCAACCTAGACAGCATATGAAAAAGCAGAGACATTACTTTGCCAACAAAGGTCCGTCTAGTCAAAGCTATGGTTTTTCCAGTGGTCCTGTATGGATGTGAGTTGGACTATAAAGAAAGCTGAATGCTGAAGAATTGATGCTTTTGAACTGTGGTGTTGGGGAAGACTCTTGAGATTCCCTTGGAATGTAAGGAGATCCAACCAGTCCATCCTAAAGGAGATCAGTCCTGGGTGTTCATTGGTAGGACTGATGTTGAAGCTGAAACTCCAATACTTTGGCCACCTGATGCGAAGAGCTGACTCATTGGAAAAGACCCTGATGCTGGGAAAGATTGAGGGCAGGAGGAGGAGGGGATGACAGAGGATGAGATGGTTGGATGGCATCACCAACTCAATGGACATGGGTTTGGGTTTACTCTGGGAGTTGGTGATGGACAGGGAGGCCTGGCGTGCTGCAGTTCATGGGGTCTCAAAGAGTCAGACATGACTGAGCAAACGAACTGAACTGAACTGAACAGTATGCATGTTGTCATGGTGACTAAACTGTTCTAATGTTTTAGGACCAAAAATAAACTTTTCTTATTTACATATGCTTTTTGTAAGTTTAAGATATTCTGTCAAAGCTCACTGGTCTACCATATTCCAGAAACCAAATTATTATCTTTTTGTTATAGCATGTTATGTTGACATTATTAAAAGGATTTTGGGGAAATTAACCCAAAATGAATTTTGATTTATGTATTACTTTCATTGATATTTGTCACCATTGTCTTCATTGCTGAGAAACCAGACATATCAGTAATCAAACTTGCAATTTTCATCATCCAGTAAACAGCCATGAACACAAAAGTATGCTGCTGCTGCTGCTAAGTCGCTTCAGTCGTGTCCAACTCTGTGCGACCCCACAGATGGCAGCCCACCAGGCTCCTCCGTCCCTGGGATTCTCCAGGCAAGAATACTGGAGTGGGTTGCCATTTCCTTCTCCAAGGCATGAAAGTGAAAAGTGAAAGTGAAGTCGCTCAGTCGTGTCCGACTCTTCGCGACCCCATGAACTGCAGCCTACCAGGCTCCTCTGTCCATAGGATTTTCCAGGCAAGAGTACTGGAGTGGGGTGCCATCAGAGTAAGCATAACTGCCCATGAAAAGAAGAAGACTTGCAAGCATATGATATCTGCCTCAGAGGTCACTTGATTCTCTTTTTTTAACCATATATTTAATTCAACAATTCTTTTTCTAACCATTCAATACATGGAATATTTATTCCATATTGAATACTATGATTTTTGTATATTGTGATTTAGTTTCCATAGGCGCTCCATGAAGTAGGTACCACTATTGTTCATCTCCATTTCACAGATGATGTCACTTGATTCTTTAAGGAACTCTACCAGAGTCCCAGATCCTGCAAACATGATCAAGTTTCTGCCCATGGCAAATCAAAGACAGCAAATTATTAGAAATTTTGCAGGCAGTGCATGCTGACTATGAGGAAAAGCAATAGATGAGAGCAGAGCCAAAGAAATAGTCAAGAAACTAAAACATAATGATGAACATGTGGAAATGAAAACTTAAATCATAGTATCAGCTATAATCTATAAAATAGCAAATCTATCAAAATATGGACAGGATCTATTTTCTGAAAATTACAAGATGTTGATGCAAAAAGTCAAAGAACATATAAAGCAGTGGAGAGATATACAATATTAGTGAATTGGAAGACTCAACATATTGATAGTAATTAGTTGGGTAATTCTCCCCAAATTTATCTATAACTTTAATGCAATTGCTATCAAAATTCCAGCAAAATTTCTTGGTAGACATAGACAAGCTTTTTCTTAAATGTAAACAGAAGAGTGTAATATCTAGAATAGCTAAGAGCATTGAAAAAGGAACAAGGTAGTAGAAATCACTCTATCCAGTGTTACGGCATATTCTTTTGCTGCATCAATGAAGACAGCATGATACTAGCAAATGTAGTCTTTCACCATTTGTTGGAAAAATTGCTGGAAAAAAGTGCTGGAAAAATTGGACACACATTGGGGGAAAAAGCCAACTTCAACCTAAACATTACATCTTACACAAAAGTTAACTCAAAATGCATCATGAACTTAAATATAAAATGCAAGACTATAAAACTTGAAGAGAATTTAAAAACCAACTACAAACTGGAAAAAAAATACTTGCAGATATCTAACAAGAGACAAATATCTAAAATATATGAAAAGTATCAAAACTTGATGTTTAAAAAAAATCCATTTAGAAGAAAAGTCATGAAAGATGTTTTACTAAAGAGACTATACAGATAAAAACTAAGCACTTGAAAGTATGTTCACCATGATCAGCCATTATGAAAATAGAAATGAAACCCATGATGTGGTATCACTGTACACCTAATATAAGAAATATGATGACCCCAAATGATGAGAAGATGCAAAGAAATTAATTTATCCATATAATGCTGCTGAGTATATATAATTGTATATCTACTCTGGCACTTTCATATAAACCAAAAATGTGCTTAACATGTGACCTAACAATTACTCTCTGGGCATTTATCTCAGAAAAATGAAAATTAATGTCCACTCAAAAACCTGCCCACAAACGTTTATGGTTCTATTTGTAACAGCTCCAAATGGAAACAGTGTAAATTTTCTTCAGTGGGTGAACAGTTGAACAAACTGTTACAGTAACTGTTACAGTAACTGTTTACTGTTACTGTAGTGAATCTATGCCATAGCATCCATTCACTAATAAAAAGGAACAAAACTAGCAATACATGCAGGAATTTAGATAGATCTCAAGGGAATTATGCATAATGAAAGAAGCTAACCTTAGAAGTTTGCATGGTTCTATTTATACAGCATTCTTGAAATGACAATATTAAAGTGCTGGAAAACAGATTCGTGGTTGCCAGGATTTAGGAAGGTGCAGGGGAGGGAGGTGACTGTGGCAGTGAAAGGTGAGCCCAGTGGTGGAACTGCCCTGTACCTAGACTGTGGCGGTGGTTGCATGAATTTACGCTTGTGATAAAATTGTTTGTTGTAGAACCAAGCACACACACACACACTCATGCATACACATACACAGAAATTAGTGTGTGTAAACATGAAATTTCAATAAAGTTGATGATTCATATCAATGTCAACTTCTTGTTTATATGGTAAACTGGGTGAAAGGTAAGATTCTCTCTATGTTATTTCTTACAATAGCTTGTGATCTACAATTATCTCAAAATAATTTTTTTAATAAAGTTAAGAGTTTTGTATTAACAAAAACTAAAAGTTTTTTCTCTCCCTGTCCAGGAAGAGAAAACTATCCCTTCAAACATGAAACATGTATAATATCATATAAAAAACAAATCGCCACTCCAGGTTTGATGCAGGATACAGGATGCTTGGGGCTGGTGCACTGGGATGAACCAGAGGGATGGTACAGGGAAGGAGTTGGGAGGGGGGTTCAGGATGGGGAACACATGTACACCTGGGCCGGATTCATGTTGATATATGACAAAACCAATACAATATTGTAAAGTAATTAGCCTCCAATTAAAATAAACAAATTTAAATTTAAAAAAAAAAAACACTGTCTCTAGAACATCGGCTAATAACAGTATTGCATTTGGTGACATTAATACACTTTTATTAAGCATTACTTTTCATGAAGCCAAAAATACTTGAGAATGCCCCTCAGTAGGAGAACTGTCAGTATGCTCTGGATTTACATGAGCCAGCTTGGCTGGAAGATCAGCTTAATCTCATCAGAGACAACTACAGTTTGTCCCCCTGCCTCAGGGTAAACCCAATGCCAAACCTCTGACCTGAGCCATTAGTCTCTAGCACAAAGCCAAAGGCTTTAGCCAAAAAACACTTTGCTATAGGAAATCAAGCTGTAATTTTGCAATTTATAACAGAGCTCTCTATAAAATATTCCAGTTTCATCTTCTTAAATGCCAAGACCCTTCAAAACTGTACTGAAAATCTCATTGAGACAAAGAATTTATTTGGATTTAATGATGTTTTATATGTGAACAAAATCTTTATGCAATAATTTTGTTTTCATTTAGTGAATCCTTTAATGATATTAGCTTTGCAAATTGTAACTAATCTAATAAACTGAGAAAGCAGTATCAAAGAAGTAAAGGGAATAACTCCTTCCCTAAATTCACAATTCTATCAGTTTGCTATTTCATTTGCTCATTAGTTGATGGTCACCTATGAATTCTAGAATGAATGGTTTGTCTTTCAGATATAGACAAAAAAATATATACGCCATTACCTTCAGAAGTTTCTAGTTTTCTGATTAAGATAGTTTAACAACAACAATAACTAAAACTAATGTATGTTATCAATGAATTATCAGTAACATTCTGGGAAAGTCCAAAGACCTAAGTGACTCAGAAGTTATCTTGCCCTGAATAGTCAGCAGCCTTCAGCCTATTTTTGAAATCACAGTATCTAGTAAGTAGGAAACAAAATATCCCTCTTCTAAGGTTCAAATATAGCTTGAAAGGGATTTCAATATCGTTTTCTTAGATTCAGTTGGTTTGCACTTTGAAAGAAATAGAAAATGACACCACCATTTTAATCCGTATGAAAATGATAGAAAGCAGATCTTATTTCCATTTTACAAGGTTGATAATAAATTCATGGTCTGGGTGACTTAAAGTCCCTTTGCTCTTTCTATAACATAGCATTTTCTTATATCTGTTGGCTATTTGTATGTCTTTTATGGAGAAATGTCTATTCATGACTTTTGCCTATTTTTTAATTGGGTTATTTGGTTTTGTCACTATTAAGTTTTTTGAGTTCCTTATATATTTTGGATATTAATCTCTCATCAGATAAAGGGTTTGCAAATATTTTTTCCCATTCTATAAGTTGTCTTTTCACCTGTTATTTTCTTCCTTTGCTATGCAGAGGCTTTTTCATTTGGTAGAGTCTCATTTGTCTATTTTTTGCTTTTGTTGCCTGTGCTATTGGTTATATCCAAAAAAGTCACTGCAAAAATTTAAATATAAGACCTGAAACTCTAAATTTCTTGGAAGGAAACACAGGGGAATGCTTCTTGACATTGGTCATAGCAATTTCTTAATTCATTTTGAGTTGATTTTTGTTGATTTTGGGGGCTTCCCTGGTGGCTTAGCGGGTAAAGCATCTGCCTGCAATGCGGGAGACCCTGGTTAGATCCAAGATCAGGGTTCAATCCCTGGGTTGGGAAAATCCCCTGGAGAAGGAAATGGTAACCCACTCTAGTACTGTTGCCTGAAAAATTCCATGGACCGAGGAATCTGGTAGGCTACAGTCCATGGGGTCACAAAGAGTTGGACACGACTGAGCAATTTCACTTTTTCAGGTAAGAACCCAATTTCATTCTTTCGCATGCAAATGTCCATTTTCCAAACACCAATTATTGAAAAGACTATCTTTTCCCCATTGTGAATTTTTAGCACCCTTATCAAAGATCAGTTGACTACCTATGTGCCAATTTAATTCTGGGCTCTGTATTGTGTTCCTTGGTCTATATGTCTGTCTTTATGCATGTACCACATATTTTAATGACTGCAGATATTTTAAGTATTTTGTTATCAGTTAAGTGTGATGTTTCCAGTTTTGTTCTTTCTCAAGATTGCTTTGGTTATTTGAGGTGCTTTGTGGTTTCATATGAAACTGTGGGAAAAAGAGGTCAAACTGAACTTTGTTTTCCCCATTAAGCCCAATAACATTTATGGCCTTGCCTTTCTCGCTCATGTATTAATACGCTGGTCGATCTCTGTCATATATAATATCTCCTCATATGTTTGGGCTATTTTTTAGATTTATTAACCTGTGCCATTGTGGTGCTAGTGGTAAAGAACCCACCTGCCAATGCAGAAGACTGAGAAATGGGTTTGATTCCTGGGTTGGGAAGATCCCTGGGAGTAGGACTTGCAACCCACTCCAGTATTCTTGCCAGGAGAATCTCCATGGACAGAGGACCTGGCCGAACACAACTGAAGCAACTTAGCATGCACACACCCCATTACCATATGTTAATTTGATCATCCCTATGCCAAAATCACAGTCCTAATTACTACACATTACTGCTCCTCACTTCAATGTTGCATCTGTCTCCACTACTCTAAAAAATCTGCTTCTATTATATCAAGTCCACCATGTTCTATGTTGAAAAATCCAAGCAGAGTGTTTCACGTTTCATTTATATTTTAGAAGATTTCAAGATAGTTGTCCATTTTCTCTTTTGACTTCCATGAAATCAAATATTTCTGCTTTTGATCTGATATCACCAACCACTTTTCAATGTTCTTTCAGGCCTTTTCTCATTTTTTCACCTAAATGTAGGAGCCTCTCAAAGCTTGATCCTATTCTCTTTTCTCTTTCCTAGCTACAGTGTCATTTTGAGTTATCACAGATAAATGCTTATGGCATTTTATATATTAATGGTTTCCAAATTTATATGTCCTATAAACATCAGAACTATACCTATTGATAAAACAAGTACTGATCATATAACACGTACCAGTCACTATTCTAGGTGCTAATTATTTAGCAATGAACACAAGACACAAAACTCCTTGCCTGTGTGAAATGTTTATTCTAATAGTGACGCAACGAATAAAGAAATGAACTATATATACAGTATTTAAGGTTGTGATAAGTTCTTTGAAGAAAATTAAATAATAGAAGGGACCTAAAGACTCTAAGGGTAGAGATGTTGTAACTTTAAATAGGCTAGAAATCTGCAATCTGACTAGAGACGTAGTAATCTTAAGCAGAGGTCACCCAACTAAGACCTGAGGGCCAAATGTGGACTGCTACCTGTGTTTGGATGGCCAGTGAGCTAAGAATGGTTTTTACATTTTTAAGTGATCAGTGAAAAAAAGGAAAGTAATGTTTTGACATGTAAAAATATATGAAATTCAAATTAATGTGACTATAAATAAGCTTTTATTGGGAAACAGCAATGTTTATTATTTACATTTTGTCTGCGGCTCTTTCCACGCTACAATTGCAAAGTTTAGTAGTTAAGACAAAGCCCACATGGCTCACAAACTCTAAACTTTGTACTTTCCTGTCCTTTATATAAAAACTTTGCTGATTCCTATCTTAATCAATACACTCTATTGTTTGGAAACAAAAGATTTGCATAACAAAGTCCTCTTTGGGTCTAATGGCAGCAGAAAGTATTTTAGTGTTTAGGCAAATATGTTTTCTTCCTTTAATAGACATTATTTCTCTTTTTTAATTCAGCTTTCCAGAAAAACAAAATCTCAATAAGAGCAAGTTCAATAAAAATTAGACTGCAGGTGGTTGGACACCTATATTGCGTGTAATCCTTTCCTTGTAAATGTATGTGGAAGTGTTTGTGCATGGCTTATATTGTCTTGTTTTCTATTGGTTTTAATTTTATGAGAAGTCTAATTTTGTGGGAAAATGTATGCATATATGAACAAACAAGGATACACTATTTTAAAAGGTTACCCTTAAGATTATAGTAACAAAACTGCCTAACCCTATTATGGAATTTGGAATTAAGGGGTTAAATTTGGAGTTCGAGTACGTGTCCAAATTCATGAGGAGGTATAGTGCTCCTGGTGATGAAAATATTTTCTTAATTTATGTAATATATAATATACACTATAAAGAAAATATGTAGTATCATTTGAAAGACTTTTCTCAAATTTCTGTTTAAATAATTGTGCAGGAAGGTACAAAGTTATCTGGAAAATACACTCCTGTGAAATAACTCATGCTTTCACCCTGACATTTTTATGTATCATTGCCAATAGCGAACAAAAGTATATTAAGATTAAGTGATATCAGGTCACATGTTTTATTAGTCAGAAAGTAAATGTCATATAATTAAGACGGGGTTTTCTATCAGATCTTCTGAATCTTCTATAATATACTTTAAATCTAAGCTATCAACAAGGAAAAATTAGACTGGGTTTTTTTGTTCATTTGCTTGTTTATTTTGGTTTGTTTTGTTTATGAATATCTTTTTGTCTTACTTTTGAACCTTTTACAATAGCCCTCAAAATGTCAGATAAATGAAGTTCTTCCTTTGTGAATTTATAGGGAGATTTTACTACAAGAACTTTCTTAAAACCAATTAAAGATAAATCTATTATCAAATATACTAGCTCTAGTACTCTACTAAATTTTGATTACAGAATCAGGTCTTTTTTACTATGTGTTCTACATAAGTAACAAGTTCGATGGCAGTACCACTACTAATACATTCATTCTGTACTTTCTTATTGTGGTACTGTACGCTTCTTAGCTTAAATAAGACCTTACGGCTTTCTGAAATCTGTTCATTAAAAAGTTTTTAAGGGAACTGAAGTTCTTAAAGGAATTTAAGAAAATAAACTTTGCATGTTTTTTCCAAAGAGTACATACTAAACATCTGCAAAAATGAAAGCAGCTTTTCTTAACCCCAATACAAATAAGAATACAAGAACTCTTTTTTTTCAGTATTGAAAACCCTGCTGCCGCTGCCACTGCTGCTCTTTGGTTGCTAAGTTGTGTTTGGATCTTTGTGGCCCCATGGACTGTAGCCTGCCAGGCTCCTCTGTCCATGACATTTCCCAGGCAAGAATACTGGAGTAGGCTGCCATTTCCTTCTCCAGAGGATCTTCCTGACCCAGGGATTGAACCTGTGTCTCAGTATTAATCTAACATTTATCCCAATTTTAGGCAGCATAAGCTCACTAAAATTCAAATTTTCACTGTTCTTTGTTGTAATTATATCAATTCAGTCTAATAAAATTACATATCTCCTATTGATAATTAAAAACAATACTTGTCACAATAATGTGATTAGTTTGCTTCAGGGTATTTACAAGGTAGCAGTCGAAAATCACCTCATTGTAACATTTACATATGTGGCTCAGATGGTAAAGAACCCACTTTTAGGGCAGAAGACCTGGGTTGGAAAGATTACTGGGTGGGGAAGATCCCCTGGAGGAGGGCATGGAAACCCACTACAGTATTCTTGCCTGAAGAATCCCCACGGACAAAGGTGCCTGGCAGGCTACAGTCCATGGGGTTGCAAACAGTTGGACACGACTGAGCAACTACGCACAGAAAGCACAAAATGTTCATAGTTCAGTTGAGTTCAGTCACTCAGTCGTGTCCGACTCTTTGCGACCCCATGAATCGCAGCACGCCAGGCCTTCCTGTCCATCACCAACTCCCGGAGTTCACCCAAACTCATGTCCATCGAGTCGGTGATGCCATCCAGCCATCTCATCCTCTGTTGTCTCCTTCTCCTCCTGCCCCCAATCCCTCCCAGCATCAGGGTCTTTTCCAATCAGTAAACTCTTCGCATGAGGTAGCCAAAGTATTGGAGTTTCAGCTTCAACATCAGTCCTACCAACGAACACCTAGGACTGATCTCCTTTAGGATGGACTGCTTGGATCTCCTTGCAGTCCAAGGGACTCTCAAGAGTCTTCTCCAACACCACAGCTCAAAAGCATCAGTTCTTTGGCTCTCAGCTTTCTTTACAGTCCAACTCTCACATCTATACCTGACCACTGGAAAAACCATAACCTTGAAGAGACGGACCTTTGTTGGCAAAGTAATGTCTCTGCTTTTTAATATGTTGTCTGTGTTGGTCATAACTTTCCTTCCAAGCAGTAAGTGTCTTTTAATTTCATGGCTGCAGTCACCATCTGCAGGGATTTTGGAGCCCCCAAAAATAAAGTCTGACACTGTTTCCACTGTTTCCCCATCTATTTCCCATGAAGTGATGGGACCAGATGCCATGATCTTTGTTTTCTGAATGTTGAGCTTTAAGCCAACTTTTTCACTCCTCTTTTACTTTCATCAAGAGGCTTTTTAGTTCCTCTTCACAAAGATTCCGCTAAATCACAGAGCACAGTAGATTTAGGAGTAGCACATTTACTCACCATTCTCAATGCAAGCAGAATCAGCCTTCTCTATGTTAAGAAAGAATACCAAAGATTTTTTTTTTAATTTCTTCTTTCACACTGAATGCTAACACTTCAAAATTATTTAGATTTTTAATAGGGATTAGAAAATATTAATAATTCACTCAATTATTTTTCTGTCTCCTCCACTAGGCTGTAGGTTTTTCAAGGCAAAGACCTTACCTATCTTGTTCAGTTTCATCTCCATTGCCTGGTACAGTGTCTGGAACACAATAGGTTTAGATTGAGTGGTGCAGGGCAAAGAGCATGAAATTGGGAATTAGAACCCTAAGAAACAGAATCAAATTCTGACTCACCATCATATTCACTAAATGTGTGTTCTGTTACCCTTCAATTCTTGGTCTATACATTCTTCCAGGTTCTCCAGACCTGGGGGCCAAGTGCCACTTGGTGTAATTATAAAAGATTATCAGTAGGTCAAAGAGAGTGAAATTGACTCAATCAGTCTGTTAGACTTGGAGTCCTGTAGAACATGCACTCTCCCACTCACCATTGCAATTCCAGAGACTAGAACAATATCTTTAATATAAATAGAGGTTTAATCAACATTTATTATTAAATACTGGAACAGGAAACAAATCTTTAATGTATTGATAAACACCAACCTACACATCAATATGTTTCTAAATATTTATGCATTCTTAATTAAACTTCTCAGAATTTCACCTCCATTTAAAAAGAATTTTCCATTTTTCCTCTAACCATACAATATTTGATTACAGTTAATAAGCCATTATTAAATCAAAATCCCTCTAACAGAACATTTAAATGATAATGAATTGTTACCATGAACAGTAAAGAGGATTTTGAGTTTGAGGTTTTAGTTTCATTTGCTTCCTTCCTTACCATATGGAAGGATGGTTCTCAACGGTCTTGAGAATGGCTGAATAAATAACTTACTTCTAATCATACTGTGATTTATTGAAGTATATCAACCATTTTAAAATGCTAAAATTATGCAGCCATTGATTTAACTACTTTTCAAGGTACTCTGAAGTCAAGTAATAACTGTCAGATTAACTGGGCATAGTTCTCTTGAAGGTTCTCGCATTTAAATTGTGCCATTAAACAAGAGGGATCTTAATGGAAACAATGGGTATAACTCATAACTCACTGACTAGGCTGGCTTGTTTCTCCTTTTATAGTAACTGGTTTTCCCTCAGAAAACTGCTTTTGCTTTCCATTAATTTCTCATTTACTGTCAAGCTAAAGTTAGATACAAGGATTACAATATTAAACTATTAATTGAGACCCTATTTTCTGATTTTTCTTGATAAAAAGAAACTACTAACATTTCTCAAAAAATCTTTCCAAAATTTAATTTTGGAAATGGAAAGATCACTAAGTGTAATACCCTTCAAGTGTATCCATGTGTTGTTGCAAATATATGGAATCTAAAAAAAATAAAACCAGTGAATGTAACATTAAAGAAACAAACCCACAGATGTAGAGAGTAAACTAGTGGTTACCAGTGGGAAGATGGGAGAGGGGAAGAGGAAAGAGAGGGGAAAAGGATCAAGAGGTACAAACTACTATGTATAAAATAATCAAACATATACTACTACACATAAAATAAATAAGGTGCAAGCATGTATTGTACAGACAGGGAATTTAGCCAATATTTAAAATATTATAAATGAAGTATAACCTTTAAAAACAGTGAATCACTATGTTGTAGATCTGGCTTATACTGAATACCAAATATATCTAAACTTAAAAACAATTTAAAGATCATGAAAGAATATATATTCTGAGACCAAATGAGTTTAAGTGATTGGTCATTCACTGGAAAATGGCAAGTTGACTGGAAGGCCAGCTGACTAGAACGCAAGTCTCCCTATTGCTGATCTAGCATTTTGTTCCTCATACTCACCTACACTACCTCCAGTTTGCACCCAAACTATGGAGTTTTGATCTTCTAAGAGTGGAACCTCTAACACTGCAGTAGAAGACCTATTTCCAATATCTTTAATTGCTTCTCATGAGCTCACCACATCTCATCTGACAACCTGCACAAGTTTTCAGATGGCCTCTGTGGTATGTTTTAACTCTGAGATTCTGACAATGCAACTCCAATCAAAAGCTACTGGGATTTATCTGTGGGGATATAGGAAGATGATAAGTAGAAAGGATAGGGAAACACTGCTTGGAAATGTAAACATGTGAAAAAATAGGAACAAATAAGATGTGAAATCTCAATAACCTCAGATATGCAGATGACACCACCCTTATGGCAGAAAGTGAAGAGGAACTAAAAAACCTCTTGACGAAAGTGAAAGAGGAGAGTGAAAAAGTTGGCTTAAAGCTCAACATTCAGAAAACGAAGATCATGGCATCCAGTCCCATCACTTCATGGCAAATAGATGGGGAAACAGTGGAAACAGTGTCAGACTTTATTTTTTGAGCTCCAAAATCACTGCAGATGGTGATTGCAGCCATGAAATTAAAAGACGCTTACTCCTTAGAAGAAAAGTTATGACCAACCTAGATAGCATATTCAAAAGCAGAGACATTACTTTGCCAACTAAGGTCCATCTAGTCAAGGCTATGGTTTTTCCAGTAGTCATGTATGCATGTAAGAGTTGGACTGTGAAGAAAGCTGAGCGCTGAAGAATTGATGCTTTTGAACTGTGGTGTTGGAGAAGACTCTTGAGAGTCCCTTGGACTGCAAGAAGATCCAACCAGTCCATTCTGAAGGAGATCAGCCCTGGGATTTCTTTGGAAGGAATGATGCTAAAGCTGAAACTCCAGTACTTTGGCCACCTTATGTGAAGAGTTGACTCATTGGAAAAGACTTTGATGCTGGGAGGGATTGGGGGCAGGAGGAGAAGGGGACAACAGAGGATGAGATGGCTGGATGGCATCACTGACTCGACGGACGTGAGTCTGAATGAACTCCAGGAGTTGGTGATGGACAGGGAGGCCTGGCGTGCTGCGATTCATGGAGTCGCAAAAAGTCGGACACAACTGAGTGACTGAAATGAACTGAACTGAACTGAAGGAGATACTTGCCTACTAGATAACAATATACAACAAGGGATACAGTGGCTAAAAGCATAGCACCTGTAATACAGATCTGGTCCACATCCAAGTTTCGATATGTGTGATCTAAAGCACAGCTGGTCTTTACCTCCTGCTATGCAGAAGACCTGGGCTCGATCCCTGGGTTGGGAAAATCCCCTAGAGAAGGGGAAGGCTACCCAGTATTCTGGCCTGGAGAATTCCATGGGCTGTGTAGTCCATGGAGTCACAAAGAGTCGGACACAACTGAGTGACTTTCACTTTCACTTTCAAGGCAGTCATTTACTCTCTTACAGCAGAGTGTCCATATTAACAAATGGGAATGATTATGGCATTTATGTGTTGGAAAGAATAAAAATTCACATAATAAAACTATTAAATTAATGAAGATTAAAAGAAGATCACTACCTGCTCTTAACAATGCTATTCTGAAAAAGGACACATATAAACTTATGTTGGTTACAGCTCATTTGATCTTTTAGAAGAAATGAACAATAAAAATAATATAAACTTTAAAATGTGAATACCCTTTGACTGACAAGTTCCATGCTCAGTGTTTACCTTAATACAATTCTAAGCCATCTTAAATACCCAATACTAGGACATTGATAAACTATGATATATTCTTTAAACAGACTACAAATGGGTAGGTAGCATATAAGTGAAAGTGAAAGTCGCTCAGTTTTGTCCAATTCCTTTGCGACCCTATGGACTATACAATCCATGGAATTCTCCAGGCCAGAATACTGGAGTGGGTAGCCTTTACCTTCTCCAGGGGATCTTCCCAACCCAGGTTTCAAACCCAGGTCTCCCACATTGCAGATGGATTCTTTACCAGCTGAAACACAAGGGAAGCTCAAGAATACTGGAGTGGGTACCATATAAAATAAAGCATTTCACAAAATCACACAGCATAAATGTGGCAAGCTATATTCCTGTGAGTGGTAGGATTATGGGTGATTTATAATAGTTTATTCTTTCTCTAGCACTCATTTTTTATTCTTTATAACAGTCATGTATCTCTATTAAATAAACATTTGGGGAAAAATGGTTAGAAAAATATTTTTCTTCTAACATTTATCCATCCATGGTAGAAAAGATATTAACAGAATATTTAAAGTCTACTCTAATCATGAATGTATTCTCTAATATTTGTCTACAAAAGCAGCAGGCCTATTTATAAACAAATATATGCTAATTAGTTTAATCAAAATTGGGGTACCAAGGAAGCTAATATGTTCCCATATGTATTGTTACTGCTTTTAGAATAAGCTTTTTAGCCAATATGAATGTTCAGTTCAAACTATTTGATAGCACATAGAATTTGAGTTGGCAACTGGACGGAGAAGGCAATGGCAACCCACTCCAGTACTCTTGCCGGGAAGGTCCCATGGATGGAGGAGCCTGGTAGGCTGCAGTCCACAGGATCGCTAGGAGTCGGACACGACTTTACTTTCATTTTCATGTGTTGGAGAAGGAAATGGCAACCCACTCCAGTCTTCTTGCCTGGAGAATCCCACCGATGGGAGAGCCGGGTGGGCTGCCGTCTATGGGGTCGCACAGAGTCGGACACGACTGAAGCAACTTAGCAGAATGTATAATCTAGGTAAAGTTAATTATTAATTTGAGTAATTAATGGACTAAATAGATCTTTGCTTTTTCTTCTTTTTTACCCATTTTCTGACCGATCAGTTGAAGATAAGCACATAGCTAATTTGAGTTTTGTTATAAAATTCATGAAGTTTCCTTCTGTAACAAACTTTTATGTCCAAATTTTATTTCTTTCTCTATTGCCTTCTTTAACCCACATCTTCCAATCTAAAGTAGATTTACTCTCTCTCCTTTTATTTTTAAATATTCTATAGCTCCCTGTATTGTATTTCAAGTGTCCTCACAATTTGGACTCACACACTTATCTCTGTGGTTATTTAAGCCTTTCCTCTCACAATAAACTCAGACCAACACAAAAGCAGAAACTATGTCTATTTTCTTTACTGCTGCTGCTGCTGCTGCTGGTGCTAAGTCGCTTCAGTCATGTCTGACTCTGTGAGACCCCACAGACGGCAGCCCACCAGGCTCTCCCGTCCCTGGGATTCTCCAGGCAAGAACACAGGAGTGGGTTGCCATTTCCTTCTCCAATGCATAAAAGTGAACAGTGAAAGGGAAATCATTCAGTCGTGTCCGACTCTTCACGACCCCATGGACCGCAGCCTACCAGACTCCTCTGTCCATGGTATTTTCCAGGCAAGAGTACTAGAGTGGGGTGCCATTGCCTTCTCCATTTTTATTTACTACTCCATAGCAATTACAACAATATCCTACAAAATTATGCTTTCCTTTTCTTTCTTTCTATCAACTTGATTTACAATATCATAATTGTTTCAGGTGCATAACATCGTGATTCAAAATGTTTATAGATTATACTCAATTTAAAGTTATTAGAAAATACTGACTATATTCCCCGTGCTGTATAATACATCCTTGTAGGTTATTTATTTTATGCATAGTAGTTTATACCTCTTAATCTTCTGTCGCTATGTTTCCCCTCCAGCCTTCCCTCTCCCCACCAGTAAGAGTAGTTTCCTCTCTGTGAGTCTGTTTATTATATTCATTTGCTTTATTTTAGGCTGCATATATAAAGTGAAAACATACAGTACTTGTCTCTCTCTATCTGACTTACTGTACTAAGTGCAATATCCTCCAGGAACCCCCAGGTTGCTGCAAATGGTAAAATTTCAATCTTTTTATGGGTGAGTAGTATTCCTTTGTGTGTGTATGTGTTCGTGTATCGCATGTCAATTTATTCATTCACATGTCGATGAACATTTAGATTACTTCCATACCTTGGCTGCAGTACATAGTGCTGCTATAAACACTGAGGCACATGTATCTTTACAAATTAAGTGTTTTTCTTTTCTTTGGATATGTACCCTGCAGAACAATTGCTAAATTGTATATTAATAACAGTTCTATGTTTAGTTTGTTGAGGAACCTCCACACTGTTTTTTATAGTGTCTGTATCAATCTACATTCCCACCAACAGTCTACAAGGGTTCACTTTTCTCTACAACCTTGCTAACATTTGTTATTTCTGGTCTTTTTGATAACGGCCATTCTGATGGGTATGAGGTGATATCTCATTGCTCTTTTGAATTGCATTTCTCTAATGATTAGCAATGTTGAGCATCTTTGCATGTGCCTGCTGGTGACACACACGTCTTCTCTGGAAAAACGTATATTCAGATCTTCATATACCTTTTAATCAAGCTGTTTTATATTTTTATATTAAACTGTATAAGCTATTAATATATTTTGGGTATTTTTTAGCAGCCATATCATTTGCAAATATTTCCATTCAGTAGATTATTTCTTCATTTTATTGATGTTTTCCTTTTGTATGTAAAAATTTTTAGGTTTAATTACCACCTGACCTGCCTCTTGAGAAACCTATATGCAGGTCAGGTAGCAACAGTTAGAACTGGACATGGAACAACAGACTAGTTCCAAATAGGAAAAGGAGCATGTCAGGCTGTATATTGTCACCCTGCTTATTTAACTTATATGCAGAGTACATCATGAGAAACACTGGGCTGGAAGAAGCAGAAGCTGGAATCAGGATTGCCAGGAGAAATATCAATAACCTCAGATATGCAGATGACACCACCCTTATGGCAGAAAGTGAAGAGGAACTAAAAAGCCTCTTGATGAAAGTGAAAGAGGAGAGTGAAAAAGTTGGCTTAAAGCTCAACATTCAGAAAACTAAGATCATGACATCCAGTTTCATCAGTCAGTTCAGTTCAGTTCATTTACCATGAAGTGATCCAGTCCCATCACTTCATGGCAAATAGATGGAGAAACAGTAGAAACAGTGGCTGACTTTACTTTTTGGCTCCAAAATCACTGCAGATGGTGACTGCAGCCATGAAATTAAAAGACGCTTACTCCTTGGAAGGAAAGTTATGACCAACCTAGACAGCATATTCAAAAAACAGAGACATTACTTTGTCAACAAAGGTCTGTCTAGACAAAGCTATGGTTTTTCCAGTGGCCATGTATGGATGTGAGAGTTGGACTGTGAAGAAAGCTGAGTGCCAAATAATTGATGTTTTTGAACTGTGTTGTTGGAGAAGACTCTTGAGAGTCCCTTGGACTACAAGGAGATCCAACCAGTCCATTCTAAAGGAGATCAGTCCTGGGTGTTCTTTGGAAGGACTGATGCTAAAGCTGAAACTCCAATACTTTGGCCACCTCATGCAAAGAATTGACTCATTGGAAAAGACTCTGATTTTGGGAGGGATTGGGGGCAGGAGGAGAAGGGGACAACAGAGAATGAGATGGCTGGATGGCATCACTGACTCAATGGACGTGAGATTGGGTGGGTGAACTCCAGGAGTTGATGATGGACAGGGAGGCCTGGAGTGCTGCAATTCATGGGATCACAGAGAGTCGGACACAACTGAGTGACTGGACTAAACTGAACTGAGGCCTCGTTTGTTAATATTTGCTTGTTTCATTTGCCTCAGGAGACAGATCCAGTAAGAATATTACTACAACTTATATCAAAGAGTTTTCTACCTATGTTTTCTTCTAGGAGTTTTATGGTTTCCAGTCTTATAGATCTTTAAACCGTTTCAAGTATTTTTTTATATGGTTGAGGAAATGTTCTGATTTCATTCTTTTACATGTGACTGACCAGTTTCCCAGCATCACTTATTGAAAACTGTCTTTTCCCCATAATATATTATTTTTATGTTTTTTACTGCTTTTGAGTTCACTTAATTTTTATTGGAATATAATTACTTTACAATGCTGTATTGGTTTCTGGTGTACAATATTGTGAATCATCCAGATATATATATATATATCTGTGCCTCCCTCCCACCCCCCAACTCCACCCCTCTAGATCATCCATGTGTATTCTTGCCTCCTTTGTTGTAGATCAACCTATTATAGGTGTGTGGGTTTATTTCTAAGCTCTCTATTCCATTCCATTGATTTCTGTGTCAGTTTTTGTGCCAATACAATACTATTTTGATTACTGTAGCTCTGTAGTATAGTCTGAACTCAAGGAGTGTGATACTTCCAGCTCTGTTCTCCTTTCTCAAAATTATTTTGTCTACTGGGTCTTCTGTGTTTTCATACAAATTTTTGAGATTATTTGGTCTAGTTCTGTGAAAAAAAAAAAACCTTGGCATTTTGATAGGAACTGCACTGAATCTGTATATTGCTTTGGATGGTATGATCATATTAGCAACATTAATTCTTCCAATTCATGAACATAGTATATATTTCCATCTGTTTGAATCATCTTCAATTTCTTTCATCAGTATCTTAAAATTTTCCAAGTACAAATCTTTCATCTCCTTAGTTAGATTTATTCCCAGGTATTTTGTCCGTTTTGATAGGATTGTTTTCTTATTTTCTCTTTCTGATAGTTTGTTGTTGTTGTTGTTGTTGTTGTGCAGTCACCCAGTTGTGTCCAACTCTTGTGACCTCGTGGACTGCAGCATGCCACACTTCCCTGTTCTTCACCATTTTCCAAAGATTGCTCAAACTCATGTCCCCTGAGTCAGGGATGCCATCCAACCATCTCATTCACTGTTGTCCCCTTCTCCTCCCACCTTCAATCTTTCCCAGCATCAGGTTCTTTTCCAATAAGTCAGTTCTTTGCATCAGGTGGCCAAAGTAATAGAGCTTCGGCTTCAGCTTTAGCATCAGTCCTTCCAATGAATATTCAGGGCTGATTTCCTTTAGGATTTGCTGGTTTGATCACCTTGCTATCCAAGTTTGTTGTTAGTGAATAGAAATGTAACAGATATTTGTATATCAATTTTGTATTCTGCAACTTTACCAAATTCATTGATGAGGTGTAGTATTTTTTTGCAGGTATCTTTAGGATTTTTTAAGTATAGTATCATGTCATCTGCAAATAGTGACAATTTTACCTCTTTTCTGATTTGTATACCTATAATTTCTTTTTCTTGCCTGGCGACTGTGGCCAGAATTTCCAATAGTATGTTGAATTAAAGTGGAGAAAGTGAGCACCCTTGTCTTATTCCTGATTTTAGTGTAAATGTTTTCAGCTTTTTACCATTCAGTATGATGTTAGCTTTGAGCTTATCATAATGGCCCTTAATATGCGAGGTTTGTTCCTTCTGTACCAACTTTTTGGAGTTTTTTCATAAATCCATGCTGAATTTTGTTGAATTCACAAGCTTTTTCTACATCTATAGAGATTATCATCATATGACTTTTTATTTTTTAATTTTTTAATGTGATAGATCACATCATTTGATCTGTGAATGCTGAACCAACCTGGCATCTATAGGATAAATCTCACTTCATTGTGGTGTATGATCCTTTCTATATACTGTTAAAATTGGTTTAGGGTTGAATTTGATTCATAGGATGAATTCATTGAATTCATTCATAGAATGAATTTGAAAGCATTCTTTCCTCTGCAAATTTCTGAAATAGTTTGAGAAGGATAGATTAACACCTGAACATTCTCTAAATATTTGGTGTAATTGAGCAGTGAAGTCACTTAGTCCTGGAATTTTGTTTGCTGAGAATTTTTTTTATTAATGACTCAGTTTCATTACTGGAAATTTGCCTGTTCATATGTTCTAGTTCTTCCTGGTTCAGTCTTGGAAGATTGTACATTTATAGGAAATTGTCCATTTCCTGTAAGATGTCCACTTTATTGGCAGATAATTATTTGTAGTAACCTCATATGATCCTTTACATTTCTGTGATGTTGGGTGTAACTTCCTTTTTGTTACTGACTTTATTGTTTCAGGACCTCTTACTTGGTTTCTTGTTATGACTGGCTAAAGGTTTATCAGTTTTGCTTACCTTTTCAAAAAACCAGCTTTTCGTTTACTAAAAAAATTTTTTTCAGTCTCTATTTAATTTTTACTGCTCTAATCTTTATGACTTCTTTTCTTCTACTAACTTTGGGGTTTGTTTTTTCTTCTTTTACTAGTATAAGGTTAGGTTGTTTGCTGTGTACTCATTTAATTTGTCTCAAGGTATCTTTTTTATTTCTTCTTTGAAATAAAAGGTTACATGATTCACTTGTTTAGCAACATACTGTTTAGACTTCCTGTGTTTGTGTATTTTTTGCAATTTTATCTTGTAGTTGATTTCTAGTCTCAAAGTATTATGGTCAGGAAAGATGCTTAATATGATTTCAATCCTCTTAAATTTACTGAAACTTTTGTGAACTATCATATGATCTATCTTGGAGAATGTAAAATCATGTTTCTCTTTGATGTGGATGTAAATTTTAAAAGATAGCCATTTTCCTTTTTGTAAATTCTACCATAGCATTGATGCTTCCTTAATTGATGTCTTGGAGATAGCCCAGCAGAAATCAGGGAAATGAAAACTTCCACAAGGAAGTCTGAGATATAAAGAAATAAGAAAGTGTGTTAATATAGGAAAACAAGAGAATGTTGAAAGGTCTCAAAACAGATCAATACCCAAAAGAAGGAAAATTTAAAGAAAGATGCTACATTGCATGGCAATATGTCTCTCTCCTTAACTCCAGGAACATCCACAGAGGAGGGAATGAAGCAGCATCTCAGGCAATTGTCAGTGAACAACTAGAGGAATTTCTTTCTTAAATAACAAATATTCATTCTCTTGTTATGTATTTACTCTATTTTCTCCACTCTCTTGCTGCCTTCGGCTGTGCCAGACAGGGCTGATCATGGTTATCTGGCACTACTAATAAAGAAGTTAAACATAGCTTTTTATACTTCATAGACAATGAATGACCAAAATAAAAAACTATCATCCTGAGCTAAAAAAAATAGGCATTTTTTAATCATTATCATAAAAACCAGGAAAGAGATGGGAAAGTGGATGAAGTGTAGAAAGTCACAGGTCCTGAAATAAAAATAAAAAATAAAACAGACATCCTGGAGTGTGAAGTCAAGTGGGCCTTAAAAAGCATCACAAAGCAAGTAGAGGTGGTAGAATTCCAGCTGAGTTATTTCAAATCTTAAAAGATCATGCTGTTAAAGCGCTGCACTCAAAATTCTTAAAGAGATGAGAATACCAGACAACCTTACCTGCCTCCTGAGAAACCTGTATGTAGGTCAAGAAGCAACAGTTACAACCAGACATGGAAAGATGGACTGGTTCCAAACTGGAAAAGGAATACGTCAAGGCTCTATATTGTCACTCTGTTTAACTTATATGCAGAGCACATCATGTAAAATGCCAAGCTGGATGAAGCACAAGCTGGAATCAAGATTGCTAGGAGAAATGTCAATAACATCAGATATGTAGATGACATCACCCTAATTGCAGAGAGCAAAGAAGTAAAAAGCCCCTTGATGAAGGTGAAAGTGGAAAGTCAAAAGTCTGGCTTTAAATTCAACATCCAGAAAATGAAGCTCATGGAATCCAGTCCCATCACTTCATGGCAAATAGACGGGGAAATGATGAAAACAGTGACAGACTATTTTCTTGGGCTCCAAGAGCACTGTGGATGGTGACTGCAGCCATGAAATTAAAAGACACTTACTCCTTGGAAGAAAGGGTCTGACAAACCTAGACAGTGTATTAAAAAGCAAAGACTACTTTTTCAATAAAGGTCAATACAGTCAAAGCTATGGTTTTTCCAGTGGTCATGTATGGATGTGAGAGTTGGACCATAAAGAAGCCTGAAGAATTGATGCTTTTGAACTGTGGTGTTGGAGAAGACTCTTGAGAGTCCCTTGAACTTCAACAAAATAAACCCAGTCCATCCTAAAGGAAATCAACCATGAATATTCATTGGAAGGACTGATACTGAAGCTGAAGCTCCAATACTTTGGCCACCTGATGCAAAGAGCCAACTCAGTATAAAAGAGCCTGTTGCTAAGAAAGATTGAAGGCAAAAGGAGAAGGGGATGACAGAGGACGAGATGGTTGGATGGCATCCCCAACTCAGTTGACATGAATTTGAGCAAGCTCAGTGAATGGTGAAAGACAGGGCAGCCTGGCATGCTGCAGTCCATGGTGTCACAGATAGCTGGACATGACTGAGTGATTGAACAACAGTATCAACAACAGAAATAACGCAAGTGGAAGGTTTTTTTTTAAAGCTTAGTTTATAAAATCCAACCATTTAAACAATCCTACCTTTATCTCATATGCTGCAAAAATTGTAGGAAACAGTATAATATCATTCATAAAATAAGTATTTTGATGGCCATTTCTACAGATTGGCTGTAGTAAGTTTAGAGAGTTTAAGAACAGAGCAATCAAGGTGGCTTAGTACAAAATAATAAGTTGTTTACAAACACCTACTCATATTGTAACACCACCTACAACATTCATGGATTTTTTTTTTCACCAAAGTCCAAAATATATTTATTTTCATTCATGGTGTTTGTATATATAAATATTTTATTCATCCAAATTGTCCTCCAACTGAGGTTCTATTTTCATCTATATTTAAAGACAACAGTACGTTAAAAAGAATACATTTGAATCAGTTCTGATGAGATGGATGAAACTGGAGCCGATTATACAGAGTGAAGTAAGCCAGAAACAAAAACACCAATACAGTACACTAACACATATATATGGAATTTAGAAAGATGGCAATGATGACCCTGTATGCAAGACAGCAAAAAAGACACAGATGTGTATAGTGGACTTTTGGACTCAGAGGGAGAGAGAGAGGGTGAGATGATTTGGGAGATTGGGATTGAAACATGTATAATATCATGTAAGAATCGAATCACCAGTCTATGTCCGATGCAGGATACAGCATGCTTGGGGCTGGTGCAAGGGGATGACCCAGAGAGATGTTATGGGGAGGGAGGTGGGGGGGGGGGGGGCTCATGTTTGGGAATGCATGTACACTCGTGGTGGATTCATGTCAATGTATGGCAAAACCAATACAGAATTGTAAAGTAAAATAAAGTAAAAATAAAAATATAAAAAAATAAATTAAATAAAGACAACAGTATGCAGTGAATTACAAGCAAAGACTATGATTAAAAATAGTGCCATGCATAACCTAATTCTTATAGTTTATGATTGGTAAAGGAAGAAATCAAAAGTAACCACAATAAATGAAATTATTTGATATCGTGTATTACTGCTTATCTTATGCAAGCCCTATGTGCACACTTTTCATACTCTAACCAACTAAGTGACAGTAATCTCTATTGCGGGTGTGAGTTTCATAAAAGCATTGAAAGCAATTCTCATATCAAGATGAATCCAGGCTACTGAGCAAATCAGGTCTTATATGAACAACTCCTTCTCACTCCTGGACTATAGCTATCAAATGATTCCTTAGTCCCTTCCTCAGAGGCTATGACAAGAATGTTGAGAGAATGAAATACAAACTAGCCCTCTCTAATGCACTAAGGTAATTTCAACATGATACAAAAAAAAAGTGCACTTAATATTATTCTTAGAGAATGATTTGAGCCACTCTGGTTTTAACCTGAGGTTAAAACCACTCTGGTTTTAACCCTGCCATTTGGAGGAAAATAATACCGCCTACTCCCTGACAGACAAAATTTGCTACTAATTATACTAGCTAACAGTAAAATAAAGCTGGCACTGGAGCACTCTTAAAATATTTCAAAAGCCATGACACATCCAATATAACTTGACGTTTCAAATACTATCACCGAAAATATTACTTAAAATTCCTATCTACTTACAATGTTTCTAATAAACCCTTGAATGGTATTTTGGTTAACTTCTGATTCATTAAAGGAAAAATATAATTGAGGTTTTAGATAAAGTCTACCTTTTCAGATAATGCCTTCAGGTGAGCTAGGAAAGTGTGAATGCCTACCCTGTAATTTTTCAGAAGGTAACAACTGAGAAGCACATGCAGACATGATAATAATAAAGTTTCCTTGCCATGTTAAGGTGTAGATAGAAAAGTCATAGTTTTCAGATATTTGGAGCATGTTACTTTCACACAACAGGCTGAAGAATAGTTTCCTAAAATAATAAACCACCCAAAGTCTCTTTTGCTCAACAAGCAGTTTATTTAAAAACCATATGAAAAAAAATGCTAGTTGTCCCATGGGCCTGGCTTGGCTTAGCCACATCAGAGATTCTGAATCCTCAAGATCATTTTTAAGATGGTGTTTGTTATGCCACATTGGAAAGACCAGTTAGTTTCATGTGTAAACTACAGCCATTAGATGTACTAATAAAAATTGTAGAGAAATAAGTATTGAATCATTATTATATTTTATTATATAACATTCAATAAAGGATTTCTTGAATATATGTTTTTGAATTGTATGATGTTTAATAGTACTATGATGTTTAATAGTACTCTAAGTCATTTAGATACAATTAGCATGTAATTTTAGTGTTGGGACCTCAAAATTCACTTTGCACCCTGTTCTGTCTATATTCTTTACTGGCAGGGAGTTAATTTCTGCCTGATGCAGACAGAGCACTCATCTTTAAATACTTCCAATATCTAAGGTTTCCCATCATACCTCCTTCCAAAATCTCTAATTAGACAAACTAAGTGTTCATATTTCTTTAACTATTCATCTTATAACGAGATTCCCAGAAATTTATGGTATCATGATTATCTCTCATATGTGTACTGTCTATTTGATAACATTTCTTTAAAATATTCAGCTAAACATAATACTTTGCCTATAATATGAATAGCATGGACTATATTGGGATGATTATTACCTCCCTTGACCCAAATGCAAAAGTCCTATTAACTCATCTTTAAGATCAATTCAGTTTTGTTTAACTATCTTCACATGTGTAGGCTTACATGGCATCTTTAACCAGGTGAGGCTCTTAGAAAGCCAGTGCCTTCACTCGGGTTCAGCTATAGAAACTTCTCGAAGTACTTAAATAATTTAAATATTGAACCAAGATAATGACACCATGAATACATAAGAATGTCATCCCTGTTTTTCACATTTAGGAATACAAAGAAATATTTAGACAGGCTTTTCTAAATTGAAAAACATGTATAAAAGTAAAAAAATTAAAAGAAAGTTAATTTGTAGAAAAAAATATATATTGCCTACTATATTTGGAAGAAATAAAGTGCTTTGGTGAAAGATATGCTTTAAAAATAATCCAAGATTTTAACATACTCAAAATCAATCTCTTTATATTCTAAAGGCATAAATCTGCTTGAATGTTTTGCATAATTCTGCCAGAACTTTTCATATAATGGGATCTGCCTACTGATACTTCATGCTTATTACAAAACACATGAAACAAGAAATGAAGACCAAAGAATTTTTTTCTTATTGAGATTTGTCAAAGAATATATTAGAAAAAAATGTGTTAAGACAGTGGAAAATAAAAAACAGTAAGGTTTTAAACTATATTCTACAAAACAAGCAGAAAATAAATCCAGTATTATGAGAAATATGTGGTCCCCACATAATACAAGTTGTATAGTATTTCATATACTCCTAAAGCTGAAAATAAACTCTCTAGGCATTTACGTCATTTAAATTATTTCTCAGAAAAGTTACCTCAAACTGTGGGATAGATTTTTTTAGGTTTAAAGATCATCATTTCTATTTCCTCCCCATAATTTGCTCTTTCCCTTTTAAATCCTCTCCTTCCACCCATTTCTCTTGTCTTTTAAGGCCACAGAATGTTATCAAGTAGCAAAAGGCCAGAGGATGGATTTTGGCTATTGAATTTTAAAAAACTAAAGGAACTATAGTAATTAGTAGTCAATAAAATACTTTCAACCAAATAAAATTAATCTAGATACTGTTCTGTATTTTTAAATTTCCTAAGGCAAACTTTCAGGATAAAAATGCTACAACTTCATATCAGTACTAATCTTAATGCCACAACTTATATTAGAGAAAGCATTATTCACAAAAGACAAGTTAAGACTGAATTAAATCACAGTGACTAATTTGCTTGTGGGTTTAAAGCTAAATTCAAAAAAAATCTATAAACTAACTATGTGGAAGCAGTAGAATAAAATCTCAGTAATTGGGGTGAAGGTTTTCTCTAATTAGCTGCAATGCATCATTAAATTCTATAGCACCAGCAGCTGAAAAAATATATATATAGCTGTTTTAAAACTAACAAGAGAAGCATTAGAACAAAGATTTTGTTTCACACATTTTTTTTAATTCCAGAAAATAATACTGAAGTGGGTAGTAGCCATTCCCTTCTCTAGGGGATCTTCCTGACCCAGGGGTCAAACCTGGGTCTCCTGCATTAAAGACAGATTTTTTTAAGATCTGAGCCACCAGAGAAGCCCAGTGTCAAACAGCATAACTCTTAAAAACCAGGTGCTGTTTACTAAAGCTATCTTCAAGTAAATCTATATTTCTAAGATTATTTCTACAACTATAAGATTTATGTGATTACTGTCATCAAACTTTCATTTTCTCTCTTCTATCCTATTTTAACAGGCTCAATCAAAGTCATTCCTATTATCAAAAGTAAAGATGAATTATATAACAGATAGACATACAATGGATGAATGGATGGATTAGATAAATAAGATGAAAAGAGAGACAAGAGAGGAACAGAAAAGATAGAAAGCTTTATTATGAAAGCCAAATAAGCTTACTGGTTGCCATTTTGAAAATAATTTATAAAGGGACAGGGGAGGATGCACAGATCAATCACTTGGCTACAAAATAACATACATAGGACAAAAGAGAGTGACTTTAACCAAGTAATAGCAATGGAGGTGGTGAGAAACAGAGATGGAGCCAACAGGATTTTGGTGGAAGTTTCAATGTAGGAGGTTTGTCATAAACAACTGAGGGGTGAAGTTTCTATGAATTGCACTGGGGAAGAATGTCAGTGGAGTTGGTTTATGGGAGATGATTAGGAGTTCAGTTCTGGACAACTTCATTGGATATGAGTAGGCAGTCGAATAGGGGAATCTGTGGATCAGAGAATAAGTCCAGGATGATTATGTACACTAGGGTGGTGTTAGCATATATTATTATAGTCATCAGATTGTATGATATCACTAAAGGAGAGATTCTAGACAGAAGAGGGTAGAGGCATAGTGACTGAGGTCTAGATATGTCCAAATTTTGTATATTTTCTTGGTCAAACTGCTTTCAAAAGAAGTGCCCTACTAAATCACATATAGACCAGAATAACATAATAGTATCAGTCACTACAGTCTATGTTAATATTCGGAATTATCTTTAACAGTCTCTTGTTCCTTAGGTATTTATTCATTACAAGTGAAAGGAAGACATTTTGTATGTTTATTAGTAATTTGTATTTTTGCCTTCTATAAGTTATCCTGCAAACAAAAAATATATGGGGATAATAAGATTAAACTTCTTATAAAAATATATAAAATATATATAACTTATATAAAATTATATTCTAATTTTTCCTATTGCTCTGTAAGTCACTTTACATATTAAGGCAAAAGTACGAAGTCAAGAAACACCTGGAGTAACAGGCAAATTTGGCCTTGGAGTACAGAATGAAGCAGGACAAAGGTTAACAGGGTTCTGCCAAGAGAACGCATTGGTCATAGCAAACATCCTCTTCCAACAGTACAGGAGAAGACTCTACACATGGACATCACCAGATGGTCAACACCAAAATCAGACTGATTATATTCTTTGCCGCCAAAGATGGAGAAGCTCTATACAGTCAACAAAAACAACACCAGGAGCTGACTGTGGCTCAGATCATGAACTCCTTATTGCCAAATTCAGACTTAAATTGAAGAAAGTGGGGAAAACCACGAGACCATTCAGGTATGACCTAAATCAAATCCCTTATAACTATACAGTGGAAGTGAGAAATAGATTTAAGGGACTAGATCTGATAGACAGAGTGCCTGAAACTATGGATGGAGATTCATGACATTGTACAGGAGACAGGAATCAAGCCCATCCTCAAGAAAAAGAAATGCAAAAAAGCAAAATGGCTGTCTGAGGAAGCCTTACAAATAGCTGTGAAAAGAAGAGAAGTTAAAAGCAAAGGAGAAAAGGAAAGATATTCCCATTTGAATGCAGAGTTCCAAAGAATAGCAAGGAGAAATAAGAAAGCCTTCCTCAGCGATCAATGTAAAGAAATAGATGAAAATAGAATGGGAAAGACAAGAGACCTCTTCAAGAAAATTAGAGATACCAAGGAAACATTTCATGCAAAAATGGGCACAATAAAGGAAAGAAATGGTATGGACCTAACAGAAGCAGAAGATATTAAGAAGAGCCAGCAAGAATACACAGAATTGTACAAAAAAGATCTTCATGACCCAGATAATCACGAAGGTATCACACTCATCTAGAACCGGACATCCTGGAATGTGAAGTCAGGTGGGCCTTAGGAAGCATCACCACGAACAAAGCTAGTGGAGGCGATGGAATTCCAGTTGAGCTATTTCAAATTCTAAAAGATGATGTTGTGAAAGTGCTGCACTCAATATGCCAGCAAATTTGGAAAACTCAGCAGTGGCCACAGGACTGGAAAAGGTCAGTTTTTATTCCAATCCCAAAGAAAGGCAATGCCAAAGAATGCTCAAACTACTGCATAATTGCACTCATCTCACACGCTAGTAAAGTAATGCTCAAAATTCTCCAAGCCAGGCTTTAGCAATACATGAACCGTGAACTTCCAGATGTTCAAGCTGGTTTTAGAAAAGGCAGAGGAACCAGAGATCAAATTGCCAACATCTGCTGGATCATTGAAAAAGGAAGAGAGTTCCAGAAAAATATATATTTCTGCTTTATTGACTATGCCAAAGCCTTTGACTGTGTGGATCACAAGAAACTGTGGAAAATTCTGAAAGAGATGGGAATACCAGACCACCTGAATGCCTCTTGAGAAACCTATATGCAGGTCAGGAAGCAACAGTTAGAACTGGACATGGAACAACAGACTGGTTCCAAATAGGAAAAGGAGTACGTCAAGGTTGTATACTGTCACCCTGCCTTTTTAACTTATATGCAGAGTACATCATGAGAAATGCTGGGCTGGAGGAAGCACAAGCTGGAATCAAGATTGCTGGGAGAAATATCAATAATCTCAGATATGCAGATGACACCACCCTTATGGCAGAAAGTGAAGAGGAACTAAAAAGCCTCTTGATGAAAGTGAAAGAGGAGAGTGAAAAAGTTGCCTTGAAGCTCAACATTCAGAAAACTAAGATCATGGCATCCATTCCTATCACTTCATGGCAAATAGATAGAGATACAGTGGAAACTGTGGCTGACTTTATTTTTCTGGGCTTCAAAATCACTGCAGATAGTGACTGCAGCCAGGAAATTAAAAGACGCTTACTCCTTGGGAGGAAAGTTATGACCAACCTAGACAGCATATTAAAAAGCAGAGACATTACTTTGCCAACAAACGTCCATCTAGTCAAGACTATGGTTTTTCCTGTGGTCATGTATGGATGTGAGAGTTGGACTATAAAGAAAGCTGAGCACAGAAGTATTGATGCTTTTGAACTGTGGTGTTAGAGAAGACTCTTGAGAGTCCCTTGGACTGCAAGGAGACCCAACCAGTCCATCTTAAAGGAGATTAGTCCTGGGTGTTCATTGGCAGGACTGATGTTGAAGCTGAAACTCCAATACTTTGGCCACCTGATGCAGAGAGCTGACTCATTTGAAAAGACCCTGATGCTGAGAAAGATTGAAGATGGGACAAGAAGGAGATGACAGAGGATGAGATGGTTGAATGGTGGCACCGACACAATGGACATGGGTTTGGGTTTACTCTGGGAGTTGGTGATGGACAGGGAGGCCTGGCATGCTGCGGTTCATGGGGTCGCAAAGATTCGGACACAACTGAGCAACTGAACTGCACCGGACTGAATTCATTTTAATATTTTTACTTATTTCTTTAAAAATATTTTCATGTGAATAAAAATTTTATTTAAATTTTAATATTATCTTCATCTTTTTTCCCTAACACTCCATTTTCCATCAATATTCTACCAATCAGTAGTACATTCCTGTGACCATAAATAGTGAATAGCAAACAATCAAAAAAATGTCCATACTGAAACGACATTGTGGATGCACTTCTGCCGGGGGCCAGCGTGAGGAACTCCGCCCATGGCAAAGGTCATGAGGAAGGAGGCTTGGCATACGCAAAGGCGTGATCAAGCCTCAGGAAACCCCCTGTTCCCAAGCATCTAACCCCAAAGCCAGAGTCTGTTTTATGCTCTCACCTACACCTCTGACTTTACGGGGACTCTCCCCCATAACCGTTTCTCTTGGAGAAGGAGTAAATGTGCAGCTCCAAGGCAATAAAAATTCTTGGGCGTGACAAGTGTTTCAGCTTACAGACTGCTCTGAAGGTTATCTAGCCCACCTGTATAGGTTAGTCCAGCCACATGTGATTGTTTACAGCCTCCCAATCTGAGGGGCACGAGATGTTTTAGACTTACTAAAGGCAAATTATTTTGGGGAGTTTGAAATTATTAGTATAATGGGTTGGTTAGGAATTATATTGGTGAAGGGTTTTTCATTTGTTGTGTCAATAATTGCTGCTAATTCCCTGCTCTGGGTGGGACAAGGATGTCTCAGGTCAAACCTCTCTGCTGACAGACTAGCTTGTGTGACAGGATTATCCATACTGCTGCCACATGATTGTTTACTATCTCTTAACCATAAACAGCACAGAGAGTTTTGGAGTATTTTGAGAGTCTTAATTAGCATAGGGCTTTTTCTTCTTGTTGAGTCAATGATTGCCGCCAGGCCTCCATATCCTTAGGCACCTGGGAATATATTAATAAATACAGTAGTTTTTGATGTTAGCAATACTAGACTTTTTGAGTTAATGGATTTTCTCTTTCATAATAGATCACTGTACTTTGTTATAAATCACTGTGTAAGCATATAGGAGAAATAAGTATTAACCTTTAAGACTAATCATGTTAACCTTGGGTTAAATAAATTCCTTTCTTGATTGTAACTCACTACACCCTCACCCTATAGGAATGTAACTTTATTTGGAGGGTGGTGCCTGGTTTAAGAAAAAACACACTTGGAAAAAATAAGTTTTTTGGTTATCAGAAAGAAAGGATCATAAAATGTCAGCAGGTCTCACTCATGGCCCGAAGATGATGTAATATCCCTAAGACCTTTTTTTATACATTTATGTGAAGCACCTGATTTTGATAAAGGTCAGGACTGCTGACCCCCGCGTGACTCTGTATTCATCCCTATGTAAAACAAAAGGTATATAAGCAAACCCAAAAATAAAGAAATCGGATCAGTTTCTGGAAAGACTGATTCCCCCATGTCACTTCTTTCTTGCTCCAGTTTTTCTGGCTGAATTCCCATCTGGAGCATGAATGCTATTGCACATAATCCAAGTTATTCAGCCTCTTTTTCTCCACTAATCTTCCTACTACACTATCCATTTCTAATCTCTCTATATCTGTGATTAAATATGTATTTTTCCAAAGACGCCGACTCCGTCCCCACCTTCGAATCACCCTGGATCTGCCGGGGCTGGACCCCGGCACACTTCTATACACACCCGATTCCAGTGCATTATACCCTAACTGTATCATGAAGCAGACAGGTGAGTAAGTACTAGAGGGGAAGCTTGTGAGAATCTGTTGATTCCATTATTCCCAGTATCTGGGAATTCAGAGAGAGAAAGGAACTCGAAGATCAGATCTGTACCAGATCTGTGGCATAGGCTCTGGGTTTATGTAAAGAGCTATCATTTCAACATTTTACTGATGTTTTCTGTCAGCTACCATTAGACCCCACTGAATTTTCTGGAAAGAAAAGCTTCTGACCAAGACACTGATTGACAAGGTAGATGGTTGCCTCTGAGCTCAGTTTCACTGAGTGTGGACCTCAAAGAATATCCTGCATTTGGCAATTTAAACACTGATTCCCACATGCACCTCTGAGGAATACTTTTCCTTCTTGGATTCCCTCACTAATAACCTTATATCAGTTCAGGCACACATTAATCAAATTTCACAATGTGCAATTTGTCCTTTCCCCTCTGTGGTCACATATTCCACATTAAGGGACCATTTAATTGCATCTTGCAAACTGTGGAAAAACGAGCAAATAATTCCCTCTTTCATAATTCTTCCACACAGCTATCCTCCAGAATCTCACTTGCACTCTCTGCAGGCTTCAGTCCTTCAACTCTTACTTTTCAAGTCCATTCCCTTCAACTCCCCTCAGCCGTTCTGCCCCTAACAACAGCTGTTCTGGCTTAAAACGTCCTACTTGCTTCATGAAATTCGCCTAACTAAAAATCTACTTTGTTCATTGGTTCTTTCACCATGACACTGAAAGGTGCTTGTTGAGACGGTCTGAAAGAAATTCTACGTCAACCTCCTATGATTAAAAACACAAAGTTTGTGGGAAATGGCAAGGAAGATTATGTGCTGATTTGCTGTTGTTTTTCATTCACTCAGTCATGTCCAACTCTTTGCAATCCCATGGACTGCAGCATGCCAGGCCTCTCTGTCCTTCACCATCTCCTGGAGCTTACTCAAATTCATGTCCATTGAGTCAGTTATGACATCCAACCATCTCGTCCTCTGTCATCCCCTTCTCTTCCTGCCTTCAATCTTTCCCAGCATCAGAGTCTTTTCTAATGAGTCAGTTCTTCGCATCAGCTGGCCAAAGTATTGGAGCTTCAGCTTCAGCATTAGTCTTTCCAATGAATATCCGGGACTGATCTCCTTTAGGATGGACTGGTTGGATCTCCTTGCAGTCCAAGGGACTCGCAAGAGTCTTCTCTAATACCACAGTTCAAAAGCATCAATTCTTCAGTGCTCAGCCTTCTTTATGGTCCAACTCTCACATCCATATATGACTACTGGTAAAACTATAGTTTTGACTATATGGACTTTTGTTGGCCAAGATATGTGCTGATTACCATATGTCAAAAATGTGCTGATTACCAAATGTACTGATTACCATATGTCAAAAATCAGTACCTAAAAATAAAGCCTTCATCAATGCTTATAAAGTGAAATAGTTCAAGATCAGTTTTCTCTAAAATTCTTATATGCAAGCCCTACTTGTCATTCTCTACGTTTGATGTGAATCAGCTGGGTATAGGAAGTTAGGACTTTTTAATTTGACTTTATTTATCATGAGAGGACTTTGATTTCTTCTTTCACCCTGGTATAAGTTAGATCGTAAAAATTTAGAGATTCCATGAAAAGACAAGAAAGAATTTAGCAATGTCAGGTGGATTCCAGAGGTGGTATTCATTTCATAAGTTTTGTAAAGAAATGGGAAAAACAAAGAATTTTAAGTTGCATTATAAAACATAAAAGTGAGAGAAGAGGAATTTAAGTAGAGGGTAAAATAGAAGACACATAACCTTTTAGTTATAATCAAGGACATTTCTAAATTTTAAATGAGCAAAGTGTCAAAAGAGAAATGAGGAATAAAATCTAGCAGGAGAAATGGCAACACTGTTAGCATTTTTGAGGAATTTGGAAAATTATTCTGAGTGTAATGAAAGTGTTTTAGGCAAATGAAGTAATCAGTTGTTTTCAGGAACCACAATCCCTAAATTAAGTGTGATGACTACTAGTACTAATTGATGATTAATGGTTGACTGCTTTCTACCTTCTAAGTGCTAAGTAATATGATTGACTGATATTTGCTTGTGAAATACAGAATAACAATAATATACAAGTAATATGTGAGTGACAAAGTTACATGCATCTGAAGATCCTATTGAAACATAAAATAAGTAACAAAAACAGTTATAATAATCCATACCTTTTCTGTGTCAATGCCTTTCGACATGGACCATGTTGAGACAATATAATCCATAACTCGTTCACTAAGGCCTTTGGGGACCTGATAGAGTTTCAGAAAGTCCCGTACATTATTTAGCATCTCATGGTATCGGTTGGTGTTGGCATACATTTGCTGGAAAATTGTGGTAACATTTCCAAAAATAGTTGCATAAAGAAGAGCTGAAAGAGAAGAAATGATGAAAATAAAACAAATATCCCAAGTGAAAATAAATGATATGAATACTGGCCAGATCAATAAATTATCTGACAAAGATATCTTAGTAAACTTTTCAGGATTATGCATGATAACTCCCTGAGAAGAGTGCCTACAATTTGGTGTTCAGTCAGTAAATCTTATCTTTAGTATGATAAACATGATTTTATGAGTGACCACCAGCTAGTCAATTTGGTAAAACATGATGGTGATTGATAGATTTCATGAAGAATTAGATGATCCAAGTTTATGATTTGCCTCTTAGCCTTATCACTAAAATTATCCTCCAGCCCTGTCTTCCTGAATGAAGCTTAATCAGTTTAAAATTTTGAGGACTTGATGATTCAGTTTAAAAATATATGCTCAATTCTCATTGCATGCTTCTTCCAGCTTTTGGAATATTTCCCTGCTTATCAATATTTTTGACAGAATATCAAAAATATAGGATGAGAAGGCAAATCAAGGTATTTCATTTCTAGAAGATTCTAGGAAGAAACAGAATTGGAATTAACAGCTAAAATAAAACTTTGGGAGTGCCTATAATTTCTACTTATTAAATTTATGTCAGTAATCCAGTACTGTAAGGATTTTTTTTTTACTTCATTATTTTAAGAATAACTTGTAGCCTGCAAACCACTGTTATTTATCTACAGTAGCTAAAGAAAAGTATAAGGTGTTCTAATGCCCATAATTGCTACTTCCTCCATCAACCAATAATGTACCAACTCCTCTTTCTCCAGATCTATCAGGTTACTAATGTTGACCTGATCTTGAAAAAACTTTTAAAAGCAGTTGAGTTCAGAGCCAAATAAATACATCTTCAATCACACACCACTCCTAACCTATCTGTCCCTTTAGTTTTATCCCTTAACAGCCCTCTTTTGAAAAGAAGGCACTATTTTATTCCCTTTAATATTCAGTAAACACTATGTTTAATAACCACACTCATTGCAAAAGCATTTCACAAATAAGTAGAATATCAGATGATGATCACTTCCATTCCTGTTCCTGTAAGCATTTGAAAAAATAATTCCTCTGAACAAAACGTATGAACTGTTTCATTTCACAGTTTCATCAATCAAATTCCATTTGATGGAAAGAGTATTATATCAAATCAGCGAACCAACTTAAGACCCTCAATCTATTCTCAGAAAATCACTTGTTTTCTTTAAGAACAGTGGCTCTTTGAGCATAACAAATTAAAATTTCACAATAGGAAGCTATGATTTTACAAGCAGTTACTCGGGTTCTTTTTTAAAATCACTTTTTAGGTTTTTTTGTTGTTGTTTTTATGGGGGGTTTTGCTATTATTTTGGGATGTTGGTGTCAGCACAGAACAATTTTTAAGATAGACAATATTTTGTTAAAACTAAGTAGGAAGAATATAATGCTGACACTTCTCAACAAGATCTTTAAATCGTTGAATATTTATATTTAAAAACAACAAAAAAGTAGAGGTAATCACAGACTTAAAACTCTATTCCTTATTGTTGGTATTAAGAAAGACAAGCACAGAAATAATGTGAACAAACTAACGGTAGAAGAATCATATAACAAACATGGAATTATGAATTTCCAAGAAAGTGACATGAAGAAAATTTGTTTTTTAAATAATGAGCTTTTTACAGGTTAATTAAATAATGCTACAATCATGCTTTTGAATAGCCTCCAGCTATTTTAAGATGTCAATGAATATTACAGAACTATTATTTTGACATGTTCAACTTGTTTGGCTTCCTAAGATGCTTGTAATATGCTCTATTTGCCAAAGTGTCTTACTACTGCCTTTTAGTTAAACAAATTACCACACTTTTCATCTTTTGGGGTACATTAAATATGCACACATTCTAGTCATACGAATAGCTTAAGCACTGAAATATGAATAAAACTGTCAAGGTATTTACAGTTTTCAGCATTAATAAATGAAGGATATAATCAACATCCCATTAAGCTGGGTATATTACAAAGATATCTTCTGCCTCCAGCTTTCATGTGAGTGTGGTGTCCTATACTGAGTAAGATTAATCAAGGTCATAATTTAGTAAGACATTCAACTATATACATATAATTATGTGCATGCATATATGTATATATATGTAATTTACTTGTATAAATACATATGTATATTTGTACATACATACATATTTGTAATACAATATATGCATAATTATATATACATATATAATACATACATTATTATGTATAAAATTTACTTTGAAATGTTATAAGAAGGAAATAGCAACCCACCCCAATACTCTTGCCTAGAGAATCCCATGGACAGAATTGGAGGGCTACAGTCCACGGGGTCACAAAGAGTCGGACATGACTTAGTGACTGAACAACAAAAACAAATAGACATTATATTTAACTAGTATTTTACATGCAGTCATTTTGGGGGTATACAATGTTATATAAGTTTTATCATCTATACAAATCTATGTAATATATGTATATTTTTAAAAAGAGAAATCACTTCTTTAAAAATATTTTCAACATTTAAGACTAGTGCACATTTCATAAAATATGGTGACAGCAAGTATGACATTCCATGGCAAGCAACAATACTGCTTCCCACCACAGTTTCCGTTCATAGGATAAAAGAGTACATCCTTAAGGAAAGTGACCATGGAACATGACACCCAACAATGAAAGAAATCGATCTCAGTAGAAACTAGCTCTATGCTGCTAACTCCCAAAGTAATAACCTCTCTCTTGAACTACAGACAAACAGATATTCTTGAATGTCTAATGCCATTCAAATCTAACATGTTCAAAAGAGAACTCATTTAACACTACCTTCTCTTCAACAACCAAGTGCATTTTTCATCTCATTAAATTGCAAAGCCACACCTATTTCCTCAGAATAAAGCTACAGAGTCTTTCTTCAATTCACTCCTTGATTCATCTAATCTACTCCATTATCAATTCTTATTGGCTCTACCTTCAAAATAGAGCCTCAATTCAATTTCTTCTCACCACCTCTACCAGCCTTCTTGTCTCCTTTAAGAGTACATGCTTTCCCACTGACTAGCTATGTGTCTTTGGACCAGTTACTAGAGTTTTTGAGTATTCTATTTCCTCTCTTTCAACTTTACAGTTACTCTAGACTCCTTACAAAGGAGTTGTGCTAAATAAGATAACTCATATAAAATAGTTTTAAAAGAGTCCAATACGGAGTAAGCACCCATGAAATGTTATGTATATATCAGCATCAGCATCATGGAAATAGCTTCCAAACAACTGACTTTCACTCAGCAAAAAAAAACATCCCCTTCCTTCAGCATCAGTCTCCACCCCCTATTATGTCTGTTCCTAAACTTCTTCATCACTACTTTAATTTATATGACATAAGAAATGCAAAATCCATAAATACTAGCCTGGGCCTTGTTCTTTTTTGCTCACTGTTGTATTTCCAGAACAAAGATCAGTTCCTGGAACATTATAGGTATTTAAATATTTTTCTTTCAGTAAACTGACACACCAAAAACCTAGGAAACATTTTTTTCAGAAACATTCTTTTTTTCAAATCAAAGTTTCACTACTGGTGACAAAAAACACAGAAGTACACATTATTAATGCACGTGAGAGAACAAAGTGTTGAGAAACCAAGGTGATACATGTCCTGGCCATATTAAGATAGCAAATGAATTGGGAAGTCCTATTGTCATTCATCAAACACGAATGCTCTTGCTTGACCCGGCAAGGTTTGTAGGGGACTATTATATAACTTTATACTTTGAATGGGATGCCATAGAGGTAATTTTCCTATTTTACTTCCTGGTGGCTCAGATGGTAAAGCATTTGCCTACAATGCGGGAGAGCTGGCTTCAATCCCTGGGTCAGGAAGGTCTCCGAGAAGGAAATGGCAACCCACTCCAGTATTCTTGTCTCCCTCTGCCCCCCGCAAAAAACAAGGGGGGATCAAAGAAATATATTTTAGAACTTCCCTGGTGGCTCAGATGGTAAAGCGTCTGCCTACAATCCGGGAGACCCAGGTTCTATCCCTGGGTCAGGAAGATCCCCTGGAGAAGGAAAAAGCAAACCACTCCAGTACTCTTACATGGAAAATCCCATGGATGGAGGAGCCTGGTGGGCTACAGTCCATGGCGTCACAAAGAGTCGGACACAACAGCGATTTCACTTTCATTTTCACTTTCTTTTAATGGGATGCCATAGAGGTAATTTTCCTACTTTACTACTAATAATTTGATTGACCAGTTAAAATTTGTTAAGCCTCTTTTTATATGCTCTCCTGTAGCCTTTTAAGCTTGATACAATTTAAGACAAGCCCAGTTTTACTAGCTTATCATATTTAAGTGCTTCCCTCGTGGCTCAGCTGGTAAAGAATCCACCTCCAAAATGGAAGACCTGGGACCAGTCCCTCGATTGGGAAGATCCTCTGCAGTAGGGAAAGGCTACCCACTCCAGTATTCTGGCCTGGAGAATTCCATGGACTGTATAGTCCTTGGGATCACAAAGAGTTGGACGCGACTAAGTGACTTTCACTTTCACATCATATTTAAAGACTTGGTAATTCTGACATCAGTTCAGTTCGGTTCAGTCACTCACTCGTGTCCGACTCTTTGCGACCCCATGAATTGCAGCACGCCAGGCCTCCCTGTCCATCACCAACTCCCGGAGTTCACTCAGATTCACGTTCATCGAGTCCGTGATGCCATTCAGCCATCTCATCCTCTGTCGTCCCCTTCTCCTCCTGCCCTCAATCCCTCCCAGCATCAAAGTCTTTTCCAATGAGTCAACTCTTTGCATGAGGTGGCCAAAGTACTGGAGTTTCAGCTTCAGCATCATTCCTTCCAAAGAAATCCCAGGGCTGATCTCCTTCAGAATGGACTGGTTGGATCTCCTTGCAGTCCAAGGGACTCTCAAGAGTCTTCTCCAATACCACAGTTCAAAAGCATCAATTCTTCCGTGCTCAGCTTTCTTCACAGTCCAACTCTCACATCCATATATGACCACTGGAAAAACCATAGCCTTGACTAGACGGACCTTTGTTGGCAAAGAAATGTCTCTGCTTTTGAATATGCTATCTAGGCTGGTCATAACTTTTCTTCCAAGGAGTAAGCGTCTTTTACTTTCATGGCTGCAGTCACCATCTGCAGCGATTTTGGAGCACAAAAAATAAAGTCTGACACTGTTTCCACTGTTTCCCCATCTATTTGCCATGAAGTAATGGGACCAGATGCCATGATCTTCGTTTTCTGAATGTTGAGCTTTAAGCCAATTTTCTCATTCTCCTCCCTCACTTTCATCAAGAGGCTCTTTAGTTCCTCTTCACTTTTTGCTATAAGGATGGTGTCATCTGCATATCTGAGGTTATTGATATTTCTCCCAGCAATCTTGATTCCAGCTTGTGCTTCTTCCAGCCCAGTGTTTCTCATGATGTACTCTGCATATAAGTCAAATAAGCAGGGTGACAGTATACAGCCTTGACATACTCCTTTTCCTATTTGGAACCAGTCTGTTGTTCCATGTCCAGTTCTAACTGTTGCTTCTTGACCTGCATATAGGTTTCTCAAGAAGCAGGTCAGGTGGTCTGGTATTCCCATCTCTTTCAGAATTTTCCACAGTTTATTGTGACATATACTGTAAATATCATACCTAAAAGCCCTATAGTTTTCTTATTCACTGTAAGGGGATTATTTTAAAGAAAATTATATTAGATTAAAGATGGCTATAATTGTCTGACACTCTTCCCATAGATAGCCATAGTCTTTTTTCCTTTCCCTTGAATCTAGGCATACTCTATTAACTATTTTACTAATGGATTATGGTAACTATAATCACATGCCAATATCTGGGCCCATGCCTTATGAAACTAGAAATTTCTAATTCCTCACCACTAAAATGCCTGCTAAAATAACTAGAATATAGTTTCTGTGTTGTGAAGGAGCCTGAATATTCCTCTGGAAAGGTCCACATGGAGAGAAATCAAGGTCCCTGGCTAAGAGTCTTGGCTTAGCTCCCAGCTAAACAATGGCCTTAGGCTGAACAATTTTAACTATGGATATAAGAAGACATTTCTGATAACACTTAAGGCAGGGTGGATAGTTCAACCATCACTTCCCCTTCTATTTATACTGATATTTAATAATGATAGTTAAGATGGGAAGGAAAATGTCCTATCAATCTATGATTCCGTATGCAGCACATAGCTTGACAACATCAGCTTACTAGCCATGTATGTGGCTGAGCCAACTAAGAAGTGAATTTTTCAGACCCACTCAGGCAAACCCAGCAATAACATATGTGCCAGAAATAAGCCATGCCTTCCTAGCCCTGCACAAATTATAGATTCGTGAGTGAAATAAATGGCTGTTCTTGTCTTAAGCCACTAATTTTGATTAGTTATGTAACTCTAATGTTCTAATAAACAGTTTTATGAATAGTTGATTCTCAACTGATTAGTAAACCTGAGAGAGGAGAGTAGTGAGTGCCTTATGATACACATCAGAGTCTAATAGCATATTTAGGAAAAATAAATTTTCCTATCTTGGTATGTACATCATTTTGCAATAAGACTTTATTGCTTTTCCCACCAAAAGGTGGAATATGCTTCCTTTCATATGGGCTGGTTTATGACTTCCAATAGAATATGGCGGTGATGATATTATGCAATTTCCAGAGCCAGACATTAAAGGGACTTGCATATTTTAGAATGTTGTCTTAAGATCATGATTCCTGAAGAAACCTAGAATGTACTAGCAGACCGCAAGAAAGCAAGAATGGCAAGTTATTCAGTGGTCTCAGCTGAAGTCTTAATGGGTACACTGTTTGAACCAATTATTCCATTTCTTGGAAGTTACACCATGACATTATAAAATAAGTGCACAAAAATGATAACTGAAGTGTTCTTTATAATATGCAGAAAGAGTAAAATATTCAACAATAAAGATTGGGTAATACAAAGGATGGCAAAACAACACAATTTAAAACTAGGTGACCATTAAGATGATGAAGGGGATCTCTTAGGAGAAATCTGAAAAGATTAACAGCATACTTTTAATTATAAAAGCCACATTTATTAATTCATACATATATTTGGCAAATATGATTTATAATGATTTTGATGTTCTTTACACTTCAGCATTATGCAATATTTGCATTAAACAAAAAGAAATACCAAATTTTTTTTTAAAAAGAATAATTTATTTGTATTCCTTAGAAAGGTAGAAGCTATAAATCTCTTTAGAGAACATTTAGGTCAATCCCCAGGTGACACATACAGAAAAGATCATCAGGAAACCTGAGATGAGCAACAGCACCATTGATCTCAGGTCTGTTGTTGTCTCCAATCTCTGTGTGACCCCTTTATAAAATTAATTACCAAGAGTTTTCATTCTGCCTTCAGAATGTTTCAGACTGATAGCCTCCTTTCAATTAAGAGCCTAAAATCTGTTCTTTCAACCTATGGATAGGTTACCACTGCAGCTTCCTTGCTGTTCAGTCTCCAGTCTCTGCTGGAATACAGCTGGCACACGGCTATTTGGCAAAATTTCCTAAAATACTAAAATGTTGTGATCTTATTTTCTCCATAAAAAATACTTCGTGTATACACACAGCCTTTAAGGTAAGGGCACTCTGAAAGAATCTATGGGATCTATTCAATGGGGGAAAGTTTCTACCTACCAGACTCAGTACTTTGTATCGATATTTCTTCCATAAGCTAATTTATCATTTCCCTATCTGCACTCATTTCCCTGCACACAACAACAGCAATCTCTCCAACTGCCTGTATGGTATATGAATAATCTTAACGCCTAACAAAATTTCATGTAATGCATAGCAAACAATTCATAAAAGGGTAGGCAATATAATCCTTAAATAAATTTATACTCTCAGCTCTTTAATGTAGAGCCAGTAGTATCAATTTCCTTCATAATCCCTAAGAATAACTAGACGGTAATGACAACCCTATATGCAGGGCAGCGAAAGAGGAACATATGTAAAGAACAGACTTTTGGACTATGTGGGAGAAGGCAAGGATGGGACAATATGAGAGAACAGCATTGAAACATGTATATTACCATACGTAAAATAGATGACCAGTGCAAGTTCAATGAATGAAGCAGGGCATCCAAAGTCAGCACTCTGGGACAAACTAGAGGGGTGGAGTGGGGAGAGAGGTGGGACGGGGGTTCAGAATGGGGGACACATGTGTACCTGTAGCTGATTCATGGTGATGTATTGCAAAAACCATCACAATATTGTAAAGTAATTATCCTCCAATTAAAATATTTTTAAGTGGGTTACTGATAGAAGTAGTCAACTAATATAAAAATATTAACAGTTAGCCTACACTCTGTACCTTATGGTGAAATGGTAAAACTAGTTTGTGTCTCTATGCAAGACATTAAATTGTATCAGTCAGTTCAGTTGCTCAGTCGTGTCTTACTCTTTGCGACCCCATGGACTGCAGCACTCCAGGCTTCCCTGTCCATCACCAACTCCCCGGGCTTACTCAAACTCATATCCATTGAGCTGGTGGTGCCATCCAACCATCTCATCCTTTGTTATCCCCTGCTCCTCCTGTCTTCAATCTTTCCAAGCATCAGGGTATTTTCAAATGAGTCAGTTCTTTGCATCAAGTGGCCAAAGTACTGGAGTTTCAGCTTCAAAATCAGTCCTTCCAATGAATATTCAGGACTGATTTCCTTTAGGAATGACTGGTTGGATCTCCTTGCAGTCCAAGGGACTCTCAAGAGTCTTCCCCAACCATAATTCAAAAGCATCAATTCTTCAGCACTCAGCTTTCTTTATAGTCCAACTCTTACATCCATACATGACTACTGGAAAAACCATAGCTTTAACTAGATGGACCTTTGTTGGCAAAGTAATGTCTCTGATTTTTAATATGCTGTCTAGGTTGGTCATAACTTTCCTTCCAAGGAGCAAGCGTCTTTTAATGTCATGGCTTCAGTCACATCTGCAGTGATTTTGGAGCCCAAGAAGATAAAGCCTGTCACTGTTTCTATTGTCTCCCCATCTATTTGCCATGATCTGTTGAGACCCAATGCCATGATCTTAGTTTTCTGAATGTTGAGTTTTAAGCCAACTTTTTCACTCTCCTCTTTCACTTTCATTAAGACTTTCTGGCATAAGGGTGGTATCATCTACATATCTGAGGTTATTGATATTTCTCCCGGAAATCTTGATTCCGGCTTGTGCTTCATCCAGCCCAGCATTTCTCATGATGTACTCTGCATAGAAGTTAAATAAGCAGGGTGACAATATACAGCCTTGACGTACCTTTTTTCCAATTTGGAACCAGTCTGTTGTTCCATGTACAGTTCTAACTGTTGCTTCTTGACCTACATACATATTTCTCAGAAGGCAGGTCAGGTGACCTGGTATTCCCATCTTTTGAAGAATTTTCCACGGTTTTTTTTTTTTTTTTTTTTTTTTTTTTTGTGAACCACAAAGTCAAAGGCTTTGGTGTAGTCAATAAAGCAGTAGTTAGATATTTTCTGGAACTCTCTTGCTTTATCAATGATCCGGCGGATGTTGGCAACTTGATCTCTGGTTCTGCCTTTTCTAAATCCAGCTTGAACATCTGGAAGTTCATGGTTCACTTACTGTTAAAGCCTGCCTTGAAGAATTTTGAGCATTCCTTTGCTAGTGTGTGAGATGAGTGCAATTGTTCAGTAGTTTGAACAGTCTGTCCAATTTTAAATTCATTTAAATTGTATGCCCACTGTCAAAACTTCTAAAAAGGTGTTTTAGCTATTTTATAATTATATTTATGTCTTTTTGGTATTAGCCAGTAATTAGATTATACATTAACATGTCAAGTACACATTTATTAAGTGCTTACTATGTGTAAATGCAATACTAAGTGCTATGGAAGATAAAGAGATGCACAGTTTCATATATATAATTTTATTTTTTGACTAGTACTTAAAGCTATTTAGTTGTAAAAGTCTATGCTCAAGAATGATTATTAATTTTCTCTTATTTCTTAAAAATCTTCCAAACAATGTATCAGAAATCTGACAAAATATCAACAATAAGAGGCCTGATCATTTAATAATAATACAGTTGGCAAAACGTCCTGAAGGGTCAATCAGGTCAAAACTGAACAGGTAACTTACTTTCCTACTGAAACTATTCTACATTAAAATCGTAGGTCTGCCTCATCATCACTGACTTAACATTGCCCTTAACAACTTTCATTATTCTTTTCCTTTTAAGTAATGTTTATTTCCTTCACATTTAGGACACATTGATTCTTATCTTCTCCCTTATCTTAACTGTCTACAGAATTAATCAATCAAACCAACACTTTCTTGAGAGTGAAAGAGGGCAATCTTATTAGTTATGCTGGGACAACAAGGGTAAGGAGAGGTATCCCAGGTAAACCAGACACACCATGGGTGACTCCATGTTTATTCCAATTCCTTTCTCTATGGCCCCTTCTCTTACTACAAGAGACAAGGTCTGTGGGCTTGTAATGATCACTTGTATCACAGCTCACTCTAAGAACTTCTGTTCATTCATGGGATCTCAACTAACATCTGAACTCATATGTCTTCCCTGATTACATGCTGTATCATCCCATGACATTAAGAGGCTACACAATCACCTTATTTGGATAACTGTATCTATCAAACTGCCTGATGCAATGCCTAAAAGGAATCATGTCATTTCCTCCTAGCTGGGAATACTACTCTTCCCCAAACTGCTCTTTACATTCCCTGGAATGGGCATGAAGCATAAAACCAAGGCTCTAGAAGCTAAAACCACTATGCTGCTTTTTTTTGCTGAGACTGTATACAGACTAATATAACTGACCATGGAAGTTTAAAATGAACAATGAAAATTTTTTAATATGAGTGATACGAAAACAATATTTTCTAGAGAAGGAATGATGACTTGTTCACGGTATAAGGAATTAGATTTGACATGCAGTCCAAAATTTGCAAAATTTATTCTTTGGAACACTATAATTCCCTGTGATGGTGACAGATGTTTGTCTTTAAAAAAAAGTTTCTGGATCAAATAAGTTTTATATTAGTTCTCCCTCTTAGAATCCCAATTCACATTAGCATATCACAATGCATATTAGCATATCAAAAGAGTCAAGAAGCCTTGCAGTAAAGACACCCTTCTTCATACTAGTTTGTTCTTAGAACCCTTTTTCTTCATTAAAAACCTTGTAACATTTTGCAGATCTCCATGCAAACCATTTCACAATCATTGCAGTAGACAGGAAGAAGCAGATGCAGGCATTGGAGCACAGGAGAAACTGTTGCCACAATCCCAGGATGCTCATGCATGTGAGCAACTGAGGGACCCATTTTAGCAAATCTAAAAACTGGTGTGCTACATCAACCCATGTCACAGATTGATGGAGAGAAGGAACTAGTTATGAAAGGTAACACCAATCTGTAGGAAAAGCAAGAGTAAAAGTGCCAGGTGATGAAGTCAAACTCAAATTTGGTCAAAAAATAACCTAGGCAAGTGGCAGAGAGCAAGGTAAAGAACAGTATATGTGAGCTGACGAGGCTCCTTACTTTCTCTAGCCAAGGCTTGTTGAAGTTTTAGGCATAGACTTCCTGCAGTCCTCTGACACTATGCTATGTGAGTCTCTAAAGTGGCATTCCTTAATTGACTCTTGAATCAATGTTTGATGAATAATGGATAAAAGGCAAATTGAAAAAAGGCATATTTTTATCATTTCAGACAAGCTTATTAGAGTGGGAAAACGATTACAACAGGCAAACAAGCTACCAGCTTGGATACCATCTCTGTGGAGCTAAAATGATGAGGATCTAAAAGATAAACCAAAAGACATGAAGAAGATTCAGCAATGCAGAGCAACTGAACTTAAGTCAATGGACTCTAACACAGTTATGTTCTTGTAGTCTTGGAGAACTTGAGAAAGGTTGGCTATAACTTGACACTAATCAGTCTGTTTTTCTTTTATGTTGATCTGTATCTTCTAAGTTCTTTTTTTTTTCTCTTGTCAGTTGTATATCTTTAGAATCTCCACATAAGTGTAAATTGATTAGGCATGAGAAAATATATATTCCATGAATTGCACATTTCCCAGGAGAATCTTGTACACTGATTGCAACAACAAATTAACTGATGTTAAGCAAGCACTGTAAGTATGTATTTTATATATGATAGGGTACTTCCCTGACTTATTTTAATGATAATATCCCATCCTATATTTAGACAGGATTGGATCTCTCAGTGAGTAATCATCGAGATTATAATGTGTAAGACAGTCATATCATCATCAAATTAAAAGAACAAATTCATGTAATAATATATAAAAGCATGAAAAAATCCATCAGCTAGAAACTTAAAAAGCAGAATATATTACTCACTTATGATTCCTGGGAACTATCATTCCTAGAAACTTTGAGCATTCTATCTACAGAAACTTTGTAACCTCTGTCTTTTCATTAGGAGCTGGCTAAAGAGTAACCCACTCCAGTGTTCTTGCCTGGAGAATCCCAGGGACAGGGGAGCCTGGTGGGCTGCCATCTATGGGGTCACACAGAGTCGGACATGACTGAAGTGACTTAGCAGCAGCAAAGAGTAACAGTTAACTGCTTATAATGAATGCAGTCAACACAAACCTGTTATGTCTATAAAAATGGCATTGATTTAAAATATTTCAAAGGTTTTAATTCTTGATAATATAAAATTATCTTCATCTTTCTAATTTTCAAGATGGTGTAGCCCGTGAAACACTGTGTATCCAAAAAACAGCATGATACATTACTAAACTTCTTCATTTCTTCTTTCATTTTTTTCTAATAACACTAGGTATGAAATGTTCACTTTTTCAATAAATCATTACTGTCAAAGTCTGACATGTATGGAATAAAGCCATACCAAGTTCATTTTACTGGGCACATCACTGTGGCAGAAATGTCAACTATAATAAACATGTGATGAAAAAGATCTTCAGGGCTCCCATCAGGTGGTACCTAACCTGACAGTGGGTTACAACGGAACACTTCTGGAAAGGTCGGTGAATGAGGCTGATGGCTGCCATTAGCATTCTGAAGAAGAAAGACGCTACCTAAGAGTCTCTGGCTGTCACAGTTCACATGTGCCCTCACAATCCCATTTAATCCTTCTAACAAACATGGGCCTGGGCATTACTCCCCCCATCTACAGATAAGAAATCTGCCTCTTCTCCCCACCCATACTACCACTGTTGTGGTTAAGCACTCATCACCTCTCAGTCTCCGGACTGACAGCCTTGCCAAAGATCATGTTCCAGTTGTAATAATTGGATAATATTAAGGTTTTCTGGGGAGAAAAGCTTTTCAGAGGGCAGACACACTGAAACCACAATCACAGAAAACTAGCCAATCTGATCACATGGACCACAGCCTTGTCTAACTCAATGAAACTAAGCCATGCCTGTGGGGCTGCCCAAGATGGGAGGGTCAGGGTGCAGAGGTCTGACAGAATGTGGTCCACTGGAGAAGGGAATGGCAAACCACTTCAGTATTCTTCCCTTGAGAACCCCCTGAACAGTATGAAAAGGCAAAATGATAGGATACTGAAAGAGGAACTCCCCGGGTGGGCAGGTGCCCAATATGCTACTGGAGATCAGTGGAGAAATAACTCCAGAAAGAATGAAGGGATGGAGTACAAGCAAAAACAATACCAAGTTGTGGATGTGACTGGTGATAGAAGCAAGATCTGATGCTGTAAACAGCAATACTGCGTAGGAACCTGGAATGTCAGGTCCATGAATCAAGGCAAATTGGAAGTGGTCAAACAGGAGATGGCAAGAGTGAATGTTGACATTCTAGGAATCAGTGATTTAAAATAGACTGGAATGTGTGAATTTAACTCAGATGACCATTATATCTACTACTATGGGCAGGAATCCCTTAGAAGAAATGGAGTAGACATCATGGTCAACAAAAGAGTCCAAAATGCAGTACTTGGATGCAATCTCAAAAACGACAGAATGATCTCTGTTCATTTCCAAGGAAAACCATTCAATATCATGTAATCCAAGGCTATGCTCCAACCAGTAACACTGAAGAAGCTGAGGTTGAACAGTTCTATGAAGACCTGCAAGACCTTTTAGAACTAACACCCAAAAAGATGTCCTTTTCATTATAGGGGACTGGAATGCAAAAATAGGAAGTCAAGAAACACCTGGAGTAACAGGCAAATTTGGCCTTGGAATATGGAATGAAGCAGGGAAAACACTAATAAGAGTTTTGCCAACATAACACACTGGATATAGCAAATACCCTCTTTCAACAACACAAGAGAAGACTCTACATATGGGCATCACCAGATGGTCAACACCGAAATCAGACTGATTATATTCTTTGCAGCCAAAGATGGAGAAGTTCTATACAGTCAACAAAAACAAGACCAGGAGCTGACTGTGGCTCAGATCATGAACTCATTGCCATTTCAGACTTAAATTGAAGAAAGTGGGGAAAACCACTAGACCATTCAGGTATGACCTAAATCAAATCCCTTATGATTATACAGTGGAAGTGAGAAATAGATTTAAGGCACTAGATCTGATAGACAGAGTGCCTGATGAACTATGGACGGAGGTTCGTGACATTGTACAGGAGACAAGGATCAAGACCATCCCCATGGAAAAGAGACACAAAAAAGCAAAACGGCTGTCTGAGGAGGCCTTACAAATAGCTGTGAAAAGAAGAGAAGTTAAAAGCAAAGGAGAAAAGGAAAGATATAAGCATCTGAATGCAAAGTTCCAAAAAATAGCAATGAGTGATAAGAAAGCCTTCTTAATAGCAATCAATGCAAAGAAATAGAGGAAAACAACAGAATGAGAAAGACTAGAGATCTCTTCAAGAAAATTAGAGATACCAAGGGAATATTTCATGCAAAGATGGGCTCAATAAAGGACAGAAATGATATGGACCTAACGAGAGCAGATGTTAAGAAGAGGTGGCAAGAATATACAGAAGAACTGTACAAAAAAGAGCTTCATGACCAAGATAATCATGATGGTGTGATCACTCACCTAGAGCCAGACATACTGGAATGTGAAGTCAGGTGGGCCTTAGAAAGCATCACTACAAACAAAGCTAGTGGAGGTGATGGAATTCCAGTTGAGCTATTTCAAATCCCAGAATATGATGCTGTGAAAGTGCTGCATTCAATATGCCAGCAAATTTGGAAAACTCAGCAGTGGCCACAGGACTGGAAAAGACCAGTTTTCATTCCAACCCCAAAGAAAGGCAATGCCTAAGAATGCTCAAAGTACCTCACAATTACACTCATCGCACACGCTAGTAAAGTAACGCCCAAAATTCTCCAAGACAGTCTTCAGCAATACGTGAACCATGAACTTCCAGATGTTCAAGCTCGTTTTAGAAAAGGCAGAGGAACAAGGGATCAAATTGCCAACATCTGCTGGATCATCGAAAAAGCAAGAGAGTTCTAGAAAAACATCTATTTCTGCTTTAGTGGCTATGCCAAAGCCTTTGACTGTGTGGATCACAAGAAACTGTGGAAAATTCTGAAAGAGATGGGAATACCACACCACCTGAATGCTTCTTGAGAAACCTATATACAGGTCAGGAAGCAACAGTTAGAACTGGACATGGAACAACAGACTGGTTCCAAATAGGAAAAGGAGTACATCAAGGCTGTATATTGTCACCCTGCTTCTTTAACTTATATGCAGAGTACATCATGAAAAACGCTCGGCTGGAAGAAGCACAAGCTGGAATCAAGATTTCCCAGAGAAATATCAATAACCTCAGATATGCAGATGACACCACCCTTATGGCAGAAAGTCTTGATGAAAGTGAAAGAGGAGGGTGAAAAAGTTGTCTTAAAGCTTAACATTCAGAAAACTAAGATAATGGCATCTGGTCCCATCACTTCATGGGAAATAAATGGGGAAACAGTGGAAACAGTGTCAGACTTTATTTTGGGGGGCTCCAAAATCACTGCATCTGGTGATTGCAGCCATGAAATTAATAGATGCTTACTCCTTGGAAGAAAAGTTATGACCGACTAAGATAACATATTAAAAAGCAGAGATATTACTTTGCCAACAAAGGTCCATCTAGTCAAGGCTATGGTTTTTCCAGTGGTCATGTATAGATGTGAAAGTTGGACTGTGAAGAAAGCTGAGGGCCAAATAATTGATGCTTTTGAACTGTGTTGTTGGAGAAGACTCTTGAGAGTCCCTTGGACTGCAAGGAGGTCCAACCAGTCCATCCTAAAGGAGATCAGTCCTGGGTGTTCATTGGAAGGACTGATGCTGAAACTGAAACTCCACTACTTTGGCCACCTCATGCGAAGAGTTGACTCATTGGAAAAGACTGATGCTTCTTGGGGGCAGGAAGAGAAGGGGATGACAGAGGATGAGATGGCTAGATGGCATCACTGACTTGATGGACATGAGTTTGAGTGAACTCCGGGAGTTGGTGATGGACAGGGAGGCCTGGCATGCTGTGATTCACAGGGTTGCAAAGAGTCAGACACAACTGAGTGACTGAACTGAACTGAGGGGAGAAAAGAATATGAAAATACAGTTGCTTAATAATAATCAATTTTCACTTATAGTTCACAACCACAGGGTGGATGTGGATCACAGAGTTCTCTGTGTTGTTACCAGTCTAAAGGCGTATAACTTGGCTCTTTCTGAATGAAACAAATGCCTTTTTTAATTGTTTAAGTCATTAGGCAAATTTGTATAATTATCTGATAATAAAAACTATACACAAATCAGATATTCCAGCACATATTGTATGCTATATACCCTTGGGCCCTTGATAAAAATGAGTTGTCCAACCAGTTAAATCATAGACTGTATATTTGGGGAGAATGATTGTCTAATGTCCCGATATTTTGAATTTCTTTAACTATTGTCTGGAGGCACTTAAAAAAGTGAACACTAATATTTTCTTTTTTGAGATTTGGAGTAGAAGAAAATGCTACAATTTTTTACCTATTTATCATAAATCCAAAAATCCTACTCAATATTTTCTCCCAGTTAAAGGATCAGGTGGCAGGATATAGAAGTAGCTGGAGATGAGAACAGCCCTTAGACTTTGCAAAGCACATGAGTGACTGTCACCAGTCTGCTTCTGACAGATGCAAAGTGATTTCTCTCTCTGTGGATGTCAGCTGAAAGCTCAGCTCTAAGGGCTGATGCATTTTGAGCTTTCCATTTTTTATTTTAAACCCAGAATTCTAACATAAGAGGGTATTTTAAGGGGCTAATACCTATTAACTCTTAAGCAAACAGGAAACCTGAAACTCCTGAAGCTAATGATGAAAACAGTTTATAATAATATTCTAATTGTTCAGTTCCTAAGTCATGTCTGACTGTTTGAGACACCATGGAATGCAGCACGCCAGGCTTCCCTGTCCTTCACTATCTCCTGGAGCTTGCTCAAATTCATGACCATTGAGTCGGTGATGCCATCCAACCATCTCATCCTCTCTTGCCCTCTTCTCCTTCTGCCTTCAATTTTTTCCAACATCAGGCTCTTTTCCAAGAACTCAGCTCTTTACATTATGTGATCAAAGTATTGGAGCTTCAGCTTCAGCATCAGTTCTCCCAAAGAATATTCAGGGTTGATTTCCTTTAGGATTGACTGGTTTGATCTCCTTGCTGTTCAAGAGACTCTGAAGAGTCTTCTCCAGTGCCACAGTTCAAAAGCATCAATTCTTTGGCACTGATCCTTCTTTATGGTTAAACTCTCAATGTACATGACTCCTGGAAAAAGTAATTAAACTAAATTATAAACATAATTAAACTAAAAATATCCTTCCATAGAAGAAGGAACAGAGTACAGACTGAAGCTTATCTCTGTACTCCATTTCTGAAGACATGAGGTTTTTTTCTGGAGACTCTGCTTGTGTGTTTGTTACCACAGAAGACCTGAACTTCACAAAGTAGCTCATAATAAAAAGTTATAAAAATGTTGTGTATAAATGTGCTTCTTTCATTTTAAATGGCTGGCAAGATTAAGAGCATGGGATTTTTGAATCAGGTGAATATGGGTGCAAGTCCCAAAATTACTTCTATTACTTCCTTTCTACTATATGGCCTAAGAAATTTTTCTAATATGCCTGTAAGTTTTATCAATAGTTTACAATGACAAGCTTCTGCAGTTAGGTTTCAAGTCTCTGACATCAGATTAGCCTGAAATTACACTGAGGAATCACAGTGGGAACTGTTTAATGAGTTAATTAGTACTCACTCTACAAATAGAGCTGCACTCATTAATCTGGGAGATAAACAGCAGATGCTTGCTTTCTGCTCTCTGAAGTATGGTTCTTCTCCCACATCCTTTTATCCATATAACTATTTGATCCAATCAGGACAACTTCGTGAGTAAGAATTAGATCTATCTCCAAGTTCAATAGAAATAAATTACCCATGCAAAGAAGGAAATGGCAATTCACTCCAGGACTATTGCCTGGAAAATCCCATGGACAGAGGAGCCTGGTAGGCTACAGTCCATGGGGTCGCAAAGAGTCAGAAACGACTGAGCAATTTCACTCGATTCACTCGATGCAATATCGAGGAAAATTTAGCTGCCCAGTTTAGAAAGCTCGTAAATGAGTTAGTTACTTAGGTACTCCATGAAATGTAATGATTTCACCTGAAAAAAGCAGAAGTATTTCTCAGTATGGAGTATCATGATTAACTAGAGACTGCTTCTAACTTCAGGACAACTCTGCTGTTAACTCTGCTGCTTCATGTTAAAATAAAAAAACAACTGAAGACAGCCTTGAAACATTCCCTGATGTGACAAAACCAGGCAAACAAGCAAAGCTGAATTTAGCTTATTTTGCAAGCCTAACATTGCTCAGTCGTGTCCGACTCTACGACCCCATGAATTGCAGCATGCCAGGCCTCCCTGTCCATCACCAACTCCCAGAGTTCACCCAAAATCATGTCCATTGAGTCGGTGATGCCATCCAGCCAGCTCATCCTTTGTCGTCCCCTTCTCCTGCCCCCAATCCCTCCCAGCATCAGAGTCTTTTCCAATGAGTCAACTCTTCGCATGAGGTGGCCAAAGTATTGGAGTTTCAGCTTTAGCATCAGTCCTTTCAAAGAACACCCAGGACTGATCTCCTTTAAAATGGACTGAGCGACTGAACTGAACTGAACTGAACTGAACATAGCCTGGGTCATTTCTTGCTTATACCTCTGGAAATCATAAGCTAATCTAAACTGCTTCCCAAAGTTGATAGGAGGTAACCACAAAAAAATTTCCCATCATTTAAGAAAACTCTGGTATTATAACCACACACTGTGAAGAATTAAACAATGACTGCTTTCTTACTTTATAAACTGTTTTATAACCATATACCCCTGAGCCTTCTTCCATGTTTTGGTTTGAGTGTTTCTGGTTTGCAAGCTGTCCTTTTGGTTTATGCAGAATAAATTTTCACTAATTATTATTTGGTAAATTCATTGGTTTTACCTCGGTTATTTTTAAACTTTTGACACTTTATGGCATCAGAATTGGGATCTAAAGAAGACTCTCAATGACTCTGGGGCAGGATCTGATATCCACAGGGCTCACTGAGTTCACAGCCTTCTCAGTGACTCCAGAATTTGAGAGTAAGTCTCTTGGATGTGAGCTCTCTGCTCTCATTTTGTTTTGAATGCTTATATTATATTATACACACCTGTATTTTGTTTCTTGGTAAGTTATCCTAATCTGTTCAAAAAGGGAGAAAATATGTGATTCCCTGTGTTTTAGAACTGCTGTTGTGGTGGGGGCGGGGGGAGAAAACACCCCTCACAGTTAGACATCTTAGAAAATCTAAAGACAAAATTAGGTTCCACCTGGTCTATGGGCAAAGCTCTTCTGCCTTTGGTGAAACAAGTGACCTTTCAGGAACTGTAGTAGCTGTTTTGGAACCTTTATCTTAGGTAAAACCACCTTAAAGAACACCCTTAAAAGAGAGGATTCCAAAACTCTCAGAGCTTCCCTAGTGGCACAGTCATAAAGCACTGGCCCACCAGTGTAGGAAACCTGAAACACATGGGTTCAACCCCAGGGTTCGGAAGATCCCCTGGAGAAGGAACTGGCCACTCACGGTATTCTTGCCCAGAAAATTCCATGGACAGAGCCCAGTGGACTACAGTCCATGGGGTCTCAAAGAGTCAGACACAAATGAGCATGTACATACAAAAGCTTGCAAAAGACAAAATGACTCCAAAATTAGCTCAGTATGCAAATAAAAATCTTCAGTGAAAAATTCTGGCTATCTGAGCAGGTAAAATTAACTTTAGTACATCTGCAAGAAATATAATTTGGATCCAGGTATAATTTGAGTTTTATATCTACAACATGGCTAGAATTTTTATAACAAAAGCTACAGGATTCCTCCTTGCATCTATATGTCTATTTATGTATGTCTATGTCCATGTTTTAGATATGTGATATTATTCTACCTTAGGATGATATTGTCAAAATTAATTTCTAAAAATTAATTTCCCTTTAATTGGCTTAAAGAAAAAATTTTATATAAATTTGGTATTCCTAAAACTCTCAGAAATATAGAAAATAACACAAATTTCTTTCAAGTTCACATGATCTGGGGAAATTTTTCATGAATGAAAGCTAGTTTATGTTTGTTGGCTTAATGAAAGAAGGCATTTCTTCAAATTTGTCCACTAAAAAATAAGATGATAGCTGTTTAATCTCTGATCCAAGCATAATTGTTTAAAAAAGTTACTTATGTAAGTGGAAATTAGACAAAAGTTTATGCTAAATTAAACTAAATAATATATATTCATTGAACATCTAAGTAATTTCAAATAAGAAAAATACTGAAACATTAATTAGTCAGGATAAATTTATCCACCTTGGCCTCTTAATTTTTATAGAGACATAAAGGCTATCTGAGTCTATTAATACATAAGTCTCTTGTCACATTAGAAAATTATACTATAAAAGCATGTCTTTGAAAAATGCTTTTATAATTACATATTTAGAATTTGCTAATCTAATACAGGATGATAATGATTGTTCAAAATTTCCTCCTTCCTTGTTTTCATTGGAAAGCAAAGAAAAGTAAAAAAGAAAAGAAAATGCATTATATAAAAAGTAGGTAAGAAGAAATAGAATGTGTTATTTTGATAAGAAAAGGTATGAAGGACAAGGGTGTGGGGTTTATTTGTTTCTTTGTTTTTATTAAGGCAGAAAAGAAAATTTTTTTCCTAAATTAAAATAATTATTCTAGAATAAGAAAGGAAAAAGAATAAACCTAAATGAATATAGAAAGTGACAGAAGGTTTGTGGAATAGGAATCTTGAGAAATGAAATCTTATGCGTGGTCAAGCTAAAAGTGAAATGAATTTAAATTTAAAAAGAGAAATATAGGACGGGGTGGTATAGGGGTATGCAATTAAAAGACAAAACTAACTCTGTAAAACAAAAGATTCAAAAATGCAGTACTCGGATACAACCTCAAAAATGACAGAATGATCTCTGTTCATTTCCAAGGCAAACCATTCAATATCATAGTAATCCAAGTCTATGCCACAACCAGTAATGCTGAAGAAGCTGAAGTTGAACAGTTCTATGAAGACCTACAAGACCATTTAGAACTAACACCCAAAAAAGATGTCCTTTTCATTATAGGGGACTGGAATGCAAAAATAGGAAGTCAAGAAACACGTGGAGCAACAGGCAAATTTGGCCTTGGAGTATAGAATGAAGCAGGGCAAAGGAAAATAGAGTTAGCCTGAAATTAACTAATAGTTTAGTTAGAGAACACACTAGTCATAGCAAACACCCTCTTTCAAAAACACAAGAGAAGGCTCTACACATGAACATCACCAGATGGCCAACACCAAAATCAGACTGATTATATTCTTTGCAGCCAAAAATGGAGAAGATCTATACAGTCAGCAAAAACAAGACCGGGAGCTGATGGTGGGCTCAGATCATGAACTCCTTATTGCCAAATTCAGACTTAAACTGACAAAGGTAGGGAAAACCACTAGACCATTCAGGTATGACCTAAGTCAAATCCCTTATGATTATACAGTGGAAGTGAGAAATAGATTTAAGGGACTAAATCTGACAGAGTGCCTGATGAACTATGGATGGAGGTTCGTGACATTGTACAAGACACAGGGATCAAGCCGATCCCCAAGAAAAAGAAATGCAAAAAAGCAAAATGGCTGTCTGAGGACACCTTACAAATAGCTTTGAAAAGAAGAGAAGCAAAAAGCAAAGGAGAAAAGGAAAGATATACCCATTTGAATGCAGAGTTCCAAAGAATAGCAAGGAGAGATAAGAAAGCCTTCCCCGGTGATCAGTGCAAAGAAACAGAGGAAAGCAATAGAATGGGAAAGACTAGAGATCTCTTCAAGAAAATTAGAGATACCAAGGGAACATTTCATGCACAGATGGACTCAATAAAGGACAGAAATGGTATGGACCTAAAAGAAGCAGAAGATATTAAGAAGAGGTGGCAAGAATACACAGAAGAACTGTACAAAAAAGATCATCACAACCCAGATATTCATGATAGTGTGATCACTCACCTAGAGCCAGACATCCAGGAATGTGAAGTCAAGTAGGCCTTAGGAAGCACCACTATGAACAAAGCTAGTCCATGGGGTCGCTAACAGTCAGACATGACTGAGCGATTTCAGTTTCAATTTTCACCTTCATACATTGGAAAAGGAAATGGCAACCCACTCCAGTGTTCTTGCCTGGAGAATCCCAGGGACAGGGGAGCCTGGTGGGCTGCCATCTCTGGGGTCTCATAGAGTCGGACAAGACTGAAGCAACTCAGCAGCAGCAGTGGAGGTAATGGAATTTCAGTTGAGCTATTTCAAATCTTAAAAGATGATGCTGTGAAAGTGTTGCACTCAATATGCCAGCAAATCTGGAAAATTCAGCAGTGGCCTCAGGATAAGAAAAGGTTAGTTTTCATTCCAATCCCTAAGAAAGGCAATGCCAAAGAATGTTCAAACTACTGCACAATTGCACTCATCTCACACACTAGCAAAGGAATGCTCAAAACTCTCTAAGCCAGGCTTCAGCAATACGTGCACCGTGAACTTCCAGATGTACAAGATGGTTTTAGAAAAGGTAGAGAAACCAGAGATCAAATTGCCAGCATCTTCTGGATCATCAAAAAAGCAACAGAGTCCCAGAAAAACATCTATTTCTGCTTTATTGACTATGCCAAAGCCTTTGACTATGTGGATCACAATCAACTGTGGACATTTCTGAGAGAGATGGGAATACCAGACCACCTGACCTACCGCTTGAGAAATCTGTATGCAGGTCAGGAACCAACAGTTACAACTGGACATGGAACTACAGACTGGTTCCAAATAGGAAAAGGAGTATATCAAGGCTGTATATTGTCACCCTGCTTATTTAACTTATATGCAGAGTACATTATGAGAAATGCTGGGCTGGAAGAAGCACAAGCTGGAATCAAGATTGCCAGGAAAAATATCATTAACCTAATATGTGCAGATGACACCACCCGTAAGGCAGAAAGTGAAGAAGAATTAAAGAGCCTTTTGATGAAAGTGAAAGAGGAGAGTGAAAAAGTTGGCTTAAAACTCAACATTCAGAAAACGAAGATCAAGGCTTCCGGTCCCATAACTTCATGGGAAATAGATGGAGAAACAGTGGAAACAGTGGCAGACTTTATTTTTGGGGCTCCAAAATCACTGCAGATGGTGATGGACAGGGAGGCCTGGTGTGCTGCAGTCCATGAGGTTACAAAGAGTCGGACACACTGAGCAACTAAACTGAATTGAACTGTGTATAAAATAAATAAGCAATAAAGATATATTGTATAGTATAGGGAAATGTAGCCATTGTTTTTAATAACTTTAATAAAAAGTACAAAAATATTGAATCACTATGTTGTATACCTGAAACTAATATAATATTGTAAATGAGCTATATTCAATTTTTAAAAGTTTTAATATTAAAAGTATACTGGAGTAAAATAAGAATTTTATTTTCTCTGTTAAATCCCAGATATTTTAAATTATTGATCTGCTCTTAATAAGAAATTGTAAACAAAAGCTTTCTTTATATTTAATGTAATCTGCCTAGGAAACAGAAAATTCTGTATCTCATGGAAAAAATTTCCTATGCTTCACCTTGTCTATGTCAGGACTTTGGCTACTTAGGAAAAAATGGTGTTTTCAATATTAAGAGAACTAAGGTTTTTTTCAGAACTATGCAACTTTTTTTTAATTGAAGGATAATTGCTTTACAGAATTTTGTTGTTTTCTGTCAAACCTCTAAATGAATCAGCCATGGGTATACACATATCCCCTCCTTTTTGAACCTCACTCCTGTCTCCCTCCCCATCCCACCCCTCTAGACTGATACAGAGCCCCTATTTTAGTTTCCTGATCCATACAGCAAATTCCTGTTGGCTATCTATTTTACATATGGTAATGTAAGTTTCCTTGTTACTCTTTCCATACATCTCACCCTCTCCTCCCCTCTCCCCATGTCCATAAGTCTATTCTCTATGTCTGTTTCTCCATCACTACCTTATAAATAAATTCAGACGTGAACGTGAAGTCAATCAGTCGTGTCCGACTCTGCAACCCCATGGACTGTAGCCTACCAAGCTCCTCTATCCATGGGATTTTCCAGGCAATAGTACTGGAGTGGATTGCCATTTCCTTCTCCAAGGAATCTTCCCAACCCAGGGATCAAACTCGAGTCAAATACTTAGAATCTGAGATGTTTTAATATAATGTTATATCATAATTCCATCTTGAAATTTAAACTTTATCTTGAAATATTCTTATATCACAAAAGTAACCAAATGTCCTTGATAATTGCATTATCATGAGCTCTTACTAGGTCTTCAACCATGGCTATTCTTAGTTCTGTTGACACTCACAGTTATTGTTTTCTTTTGAAGCATTTGCAAAAGTATTCCTACAAAAATGCTTCATCTTCAAAGAGATCCATAGGGAAAGAGTCTTTAATGAAAAACTGATTCATAAAGCCACTAACTCAGGGTCAAGGAAAATAAGAATTAATTACATAAGACTAAATGAACAGATAAAAATGATTATAATTTTTGTGACTTCATTTAAAACATTGTTAGCTAATTTAATGTTTTATTTTCCAGTTTTAAATAACCTCTTTTTCTCTGGCCTTTTAAGTTTTCTATGACTTACAGCAATTTGGTAAAGTATGCCTTTGCAACAAAGATTGAAACATTTATCTTTTTTTCTTTACCTGACACTTCTAGAATTCTGAAACTTATTAAATATTCTTATTGTTCATGACAATATAGATATTTACTTGAATTCAATAAGAATCTATTCTCCTATTTAAAAAACTCTTTTGGACAAGTCCTCAATGACTTTCTTAACCTAAAGGGATGCTGAAGGTGTAATCTGAGCTTCCCTATTACCAAGCAATTTTAAAGAGCCAAAATTGACTTGATAGAGTCAATTAAAACCTCTTGTATATTATCAAAACTTTGAAATGTTGTATTTGAGAACATACATAGAATTACTGTTCTGAACCCACTTAGGTATATAATCAAGTCAGTTCAATAACAGTAGGCTTATTTCATAAACAAATCAGTTTCATTATAAGTATTATTTGATAAAAATGGAATTAATATCAAAAACTGTTTTAATTAAAAACTATAGTGTATCCGTTATCAAATTCTAATCCTGTCTTTGATGTTTTATCTACTTGGAAACTTCAGACAAACAAAAACACAACAGGTTACTTATGGACAAGCTTTATCCCTATTGCTGTATGGGCCACTCAAGTAAGCTCTGTAGACACGTGATGACATCATCAAAGATATTCAAACTGCAAACCAGAAAAATTCATCAGACAGAAACTGTCATCTTTATTCCACCATCTAGAGATGCTTAGAACTTCAATCCAGAAATTTTTTAAGCTAACTTCTCTTCAAACTCTGAAGCTAAATTTATGATTTGTTCAAACTACCAAGCTTTGTTTTTCTTTTGTTAACATAGAAACACATCTCATTAAATTATCTGATTGCTCATACCATACAGAAGCCTAATTGAGGTGGAAGCTTATCTGCACCACCACCTCCTGAAATAAAGTTATCTTCACATTCATCCTGTCCTAAGTAATCATGAGTACATGTAACTGCCAATACATCAGGCTGTGCCCACGTAAATAACTTTAAGGAGTTATAACCCATTTAAGTTATTTAATTGGTTAAATCTTGGCTCCTGGGACTCTCTGCTCCAGGAAATTTTTTTATTCTTGGTTACTGTTCTCCTTTTAGTCATCATATTAACCTTTTTAGTGTGTTGTGTTTGCTCAAAGATTTAAAAGCCTGTCTCCAGCCACTCACACATGAAATGGTATCTATTACAATCAGACAACTGGATCAAATCAACAAAAAACACATAAATGATGAAGACAGTGACTAGACAGCCCTCTGGCCTAATGACTCAACCTAATGGAAAAACAACTATGTGATTCTTGGGTCTGACTACATCCACAATGGTAACTAAGAGTAAGGCTACACTGGTTGGTCTTACTCTCAGCCTCCTGAGAGAATGACCACAATGGGGTGGGATTTTTAAAATCACCAATAGAGACCAGACTTGAATAACTCCCTAAGCAGACAACACCAGTTTAATCAAACAAGCAAAGCTTAACTTTTCTTTTTTTGCAAGACTAACTTAGCCTTGCTTATGCCTTTGGAAATCATAAGTAAACAGTTTCCCAAGGTTGATATGAGGTGACCACCAGCCAATTCCCTATCATTTAAGACAATTCTAATATTATAACTAATCATTGGAATACTAAACAGTGACTGCTTTCTTATATAATCTGCTTGATAACCATATATCCCCAAGCCTCCTACATTTTGGTTTGAGTGCTCCCAGTTTGCAAATTGTCTCTTTGGCATGTGTACAATATTATGAATAAAATAATAAAACAAAACAAAATTTTACTAATTACTACTTCAGTAATTCCCTGACTTTACTTTTGCTATTTTTGAGCTTTTGACAAACGTGTGTGTGCATACTGAGTTGCTCACTTGTGTCTGACTCTTTGTGACCCTATGGACTGTAGCCCACCAGCTTCCTCTGTGCATGGGATTTTCCAGCTAAGAATACTGAAGTGAGTTGCCATTTCCTTCTCCAGGGGATCTTCTTGACCCAGGGATAGAGCCCATATCTCCTGCTTGGTAGGCGAACTCTTTACTGAGCCACCAGGGAAGGTCTTTGACATATGGAATGTAAATTTTAAAACATCAAAATTCTAGTACACTTTGAGATGCCTGGTTCATTAAGATCAGACTTGTAAATGGTGTATTCAAAGAGAAAAACTGAGATTGAGATAAGCCAATGAAATCTACCTGTAGGTACATAAAAACTCTATTAAATACACAAGAAAGCTATTAATCACACTAATTGCATTCGTTGACTGGAATGACGGAGGGAAACATTAACATTTCATTTTACACCCTGCTGTTCTTTTTCTACCATAGGTATGTATTACAGCAATAATAATTACAATAACTTAAAAATAGGTGTAAAGAGCAAATGTGGTGGAGTGAGCACGAAGAATCTTTAAGCCATGGAGGATAATGTCCTTTGCTCCCAAGTAGAATATCTGGATATATCCATAGCCATCTGCCTTCTCTTACCCAGACACAGACATTTAACAAGTATTATCCCAAGAGAATCTACCTGATAACCACGGTCCTTTTTGCCACTTGGAGAGTCGCCAATACTGAAGAAAGGGCATTTTATAAAGTTCTGCTTTAGAATTAAAATTTTTTTTCTAATTGAAATTATAATAAAACTGGACAATAGCTGACAAAATCCCATTTAACTTGTAATATATCTATAATACTAATAACATTCAGAATGTATTATATTTATACACTTAAAAATCTGATTTCCCTGAGTCTGTAATTTGCATTCCAAACAACTGACTTAGAAGTGAAAATTATTACTCTAGGCTTACCATTTACTCAGCTTTAAGGTACATATATGTAGAGAATATAAATATGCCATGAATATGCCAGATGTTTTTAAAACACAAATGACAAACACAAAAGAACAGAAAACTAAATAATGAGCTAGTAAGTGAAAAGCATTGATGACATAAACATTAAAATTCTAAGCTTGAATTATTACAAGTTCACAGTCCAGAAAAGTTTCATCTGAATTCTATAACACACAATTATATCAATTCCAGTATGAAGTGAGTACATTTTGAAACAAACTATATGATTTTATAAAAAAACATTGAAAAAGACACGTATTCAATTTATGAATTATTTGTACAGCTTTGTAGGATGCCAGTATACAAAAAAAGATAAAACAAAGATGATCGCAAATCCTTAAAAAACAAGTATTGTCCAAAAGTCCGCTCTACACATCTGTGTCTCTTTTGCTGTCTTGCATACAGGGTCATCATTGCCATCTTTATAAATTCCATATATATGTGTTAGTATACTGTATTGGTGTTTTTCTTTCTGGCTTACTTCACTCTGTATAATCGGCTCCAGTTTCATCCATCTCATTAGAACTAATTCAAATGTATTCTTTTTAATGGCTGAGTAATACTCCATTGTGTATATGTACCACCGCTTTCTTATCCATTCATCTGCTGATGGACATCTAGGTTGTTTCCATGTCCTGGCTATTATAAACAGTGCTGCAATGAACATTGGGGTACATGTGTCTCTTTCAATTCTGGTTTCCTCAGTGTGTATGCCCAGCAGTGGGATTGCTGGGTCATAAGGCAGTTCTATTTGCAATTTTTTAAGGAATCTCCACACTATTCTCCATAGTGGCTGTACTAGTTTGCATTCCCACCAACAGTGCAAGAGGGTTCCCTTTTCTCCACACCCTCCCCAGCATTTATTGCTTGTAGACTTTTGGATCGCAGCCATTCTGACTGGTGTGAAGTGGTACCTCACTGTGGTCTTCATTTGCATTTCTCTGATAATGAGTGATGTTGAGCATCTTTTCATGTGTTTGTTAGCCATCCATATGTCTTCTTTGGAGAAATGTCTATTTAGTTCTTTGGCCCATTTTTTGATTGGGTCATTTATTTTTCTGGAATTGAGCTGCATAAGTTGCTTGTATATTTTTGAGATTAGTTGTTTGTCAGTTGCTTTATTTGCTATTATTTTCTGCCATTCAGAAGGCTGTCTTTTCCCCTTACTTATAGTTTCCTTTGTTGTGCAGAAGCTTTTAATTTTAATTAGATCCCATTTGTTTATTTTTGCTTTTATTTCCAGAATTCTGGGAGGTGGATCATAGAGGATCCTGCTGTGATTTATGTTGGAGAGTGTTTTGCCTATGTTCTCCTCTAGGAGTTTTATAGTTTCTGGTCTTACATTTAGATCTTTAATCCATTTTTAGCTTATTTTTGTGTGTGGTGTTAGAAAGTGATCTAGTTTCATTCTTTTACAAGTGGTTGACCAGTTTTCCCAGCACCACTTGTTAAAGAGATTGTCTTTACTCCATTGTATATTCTTGCCTCCTTTCTTGACACCTTATCTTTATAAGGTGTCCATAGGTGTGTGGATTTATCTCTGGGCTTTCTATTTTGTTCCATTGATCTATATTTCTGTCTTTGTGCCAGTACCATACTTCTTGATGACTGTGGGAGAGGGTAGGATGATTTGGGAGAATGGCTTGAAACATGTATACTATCATGTAAGAAACGAATTGCCAGTCTATGTTTGATGCAGGATACAGGATGCTTGGGGCTGGTGCACGGGGATGATCCAGAGAGATGATATGGGGTGGGAGGTGGGAGGGGGGTTCATGTTTGGGAACTCATGTACACCCGTGGTGGATTCATGTCACTGTATGGCAAAACCAATACAGTATTGTAAAATAAAATAAAGTAAAAATAAAAATGAAAAAAAAAAACAAGTATTGTACTTTAAGGAATAAAATGTAAAGACTAGTTCTTGAAGAATTAATTGGATAATGATAGCAATTATATTTCCATGTTTGACCTTGGTGCTTAGGAAAAGATTCTTGAAATGCCATCAGACTAAATATATATAATACATAAAATCAAACAATCCACAACTGAAACTAATACCTACCCATATGGTACTAGACAAATCGGGTCATCACTGTGTACTTTATTTTCATGTTTTTCCCTTGGATTATGTATGGCAAAACCAATACAGTATTGTAAAGTAAAAATAATAAGAATAATATTAAAAAGTCTACAAAAAAAGAAAAAAAAGTTCTTTTAAGTTCTAAGACAATTATGTTAGTCATAATTATTATTATATCCTGAATTTCAAGAATATAGTAAGCATATAATGTTACAGGAGACTATATAAGGGAAAAGTATTTTCCCAGACTGCAATGAGAAGATAGATTTATAACTAAGATTATCAGTTTCTATCATTGGCCAGGCTCACAAATAATAATTTAAAAATCATAGTTAAAAATACTTCTGACAGGAGACAATGACAAAATTACATGGCCTGTGCTTTAGGGAGTGTTAGATTCCAGTGGAGGTAGCAAGTAGTTAAACAAGTAAATACCTTAAAATATTACGGGTATAAAGTTTGTTGACAGAATGGTGAAGATCACTGTCAAACTATCCCTTTGTGTTTCAGAGTTATTACTTATCATCACAGAGTAGAAGGGAGAAATAATTAAATACAAAGTTAGATAGAGAATATATATCATATATTTTTATAAAAATAAATAACATGTTGAAGTTCCAAAGAAAGGCTGTTAGAAGAAAAGGGAAAATGAAGCCCTAAATCCCACAGCACTTCTCTAATGTAATAATTTCTGCTTTGGATTCTGTGCTGCCAACACTTGACTGTTTGCAGATAAACATCTCACAATTATTAGCCATGTTTGCTCAAGCTGAACATTTATCTCCTTGAAAATTAAGCACCTGCAGAGAAAACATAAACACACACACACACACACACACACACACACACAAGAATATCTCTCTTCTGAACATCCTTAGGCTGCAACAACTCTGGTACAGACATGCCAAGACATCTATAATTATAAACTGGTTTCCTATGGAACCCACCAAACCAAAATTAACATCCAAGCATGAAGCAATTTTGTCAAAAACTATACTTGTTGCATGTAAAACTGTGCTTTCATTTTTGTAGTGTCATGTGGTCTGCATGAAAAACTAACAAAAGAAATAAAACAGGATCCTGCTGGATACAGGTTTTCAAGAACATGACCACATTATCCTTCATGGTTACGCTGCACAAAAGCTGTGGCACAGCAAGGCTTCTCATGGCTTTAACTGGGAGTGGAGTGAGAGTATGTTTGGAAACTCACAATGATTATAATACTACTTGAAATTTTAAAAAGAATAGTTTGCCATTTGCTCCATGAAATTCTTCAAGCTGTCAAACTTGAGTTGAACCTTGAAAGAAACTGATCATGAGCTCGTTGCAAAACTGGCTTCTTCAATCATGCTTTTCAGGAAAAAATATGGTTCCTCTCAACATGAGCATTAAAATAATATACACACCTGGTTGAAAATGTATTTGCTTCCAAACACTTGGTTAATGGAATAGGCTTGTGAAGTTTATGAAGCATTTTCAAAAAACATAAAATGGGTAAATTATTATATCTTTGCATTAAAAAAAAAAAAAATTGTGAGGACTTAAGGCCAGAACTGGAAGTGAGGGACAGGGAAGCCTGGCGTGCTGCGGTTCATGGAGTCACAAAGAGTCGGACACGACTGAGCAACTGAACTGAACTGAATGCAGGAACAGCTAAGACTGTTAAATGAGACTACTCAATAACAGAACATTTAGATATGAGTAGAACTGGTATGGTATGGACCTAACAGAATTAGAAGATATTAAGAAAAGGTGGCAAAAATACACAGAAGAACTATACAAAAAAGATCATCAACCCAGATAACCATGATTGTGTGATCACTTACCTAGAGCAAGATATCTTGGAATGCAAAGTCAAGTGGGCCTTAAGAAGTATCACTATGAACAAAGCTAGCGGAGGTGATCAAATTCCAGTTGAGCTATTTGAAATCCTTAAAGATGATTCTGTGAAAGTGCTGCACTCAATATGCCAGCAAACCTGGAAAACTCAGCAGTAGCCTTAGCACTGAAAAAGATCAGCTTTCATTCCAATCCCTAAGAAAGGCAATGCCAAACAATGTTCAAACTACTGCAAAATTGCATTCATCTCACACACCTACAAAGTAATGCTCAAAATTCTCCAAGCCAGGCTTCAACAGTGCATGAACCATGAACTTCCAGATGTTCAAGCTAGATTTAGAAAAGGCACAAGAACCAGAGATCAAATTGCCAACATCTGCTGGATCATGGAAAAAGCAAGAGAGTTCCAGAAAAACATCTATTTCTGCTTTATTGACTATGCCAAAGCCTTTGACTGTGTGGATCACAATACACTGTGGAAAATTCTGAAAGAGATGGGAATACCACACCACCTGATCTGCCTCCTGAGAATCTGTATGCAGGTCAAGAAGCAACAGTTAGAACTGGACATGGAACAACAGACTGGTTCCAAATAGGAAAAGGAGTACATCAAGGCTGTATATTGTCACTCTGCTTATTTAACTTATATGCAGAGTACATCATGAGAAATGCTGGGCTGGATGAAGCACAAGCTGGAATCAAGATTACTGGGAGAAATATAAATAACCACAGATGTGCAGATGACACCCTTACGGCAAAACGTGAAGAAGAACTAAAGAGCTTCATGATGAAAGTGAAAGAGGAGAGTGAAGAAGTTGGCTTAAAACTCAACATTCAGAAAACTAAGACCATGGCATCCAGTACCATCACTTCATGGCAAATAGATGGGGAAATAATAGAAACAGTGAGAGACTGTATTTTGGGGGCCTCAAAAAACACTGCAGATGGTGACTGGAGCCATGAAATTCAAAGATGCTTGCCCCTTGGAAGAAAAGCTATGACCAACCTAGAGAACATATTAAAAATCAGAGACATTACTTTGCCAACAAAAGTCCATTTAGTCAAAGCTATGGTTTTTCCATTAGTCATGTATGGATGTGAGAGTTGGACTGTAAAGAAAGATGAGCACTGAAGAACTGATGCTTTTGAACTGTGGTACTGGAGAAGACTCTTGAGAGTCCCTTGGACTGCAAGGAAATCATACCAGTCAATCATAAAGGAAATCAGTCCTGAATATTCATTGGCAGGAGTGATGCTGAAGTTGAAACTCCAATACTTTGGCCACCTGATGCAAAGAACCAACTCACTGGTAAAGACCCTGATGCTTGGAAAGGTTGAAGGCAGGAATAGAAGGGGACGACAGAGGCTGAGATGGTTGGATGGCATTACCAACACGATGGATATGAGTTTGAATAGACCCTGGAAGTTGGTGATGGACAGAGAGGCCTGGCGTGCTGCAGTCCATGGGGTCGCCAAAAGTTGGACACAACTGAGTGACTGAACCGAACTGAACTTAGAACTGGTAGTGTGAAGATATGGGAAGCTATACTTCTCAGGGGTTTAAAATAATACTTCTAAACCTAAGGAAATGCCACATTTGGCATTACCTAATCCTCCATCTCTGACAATAACAGAAAGGGAATTCTAAGGAAGAATAAATAATTAGTCCTTTTGCTCCTATTTCTCCTGATATAAATTGTTATTATCCTATCTTAGTTAAATGAGATGGCTATTTTACTATTATCATTGAAGAAATCTGACAAAATATGGGTCTAATTATTTCCACATACTAAACCTGGACTCCAGGTAGACTTCATAACAATTCTACTCTGCTTGTGTGGTCTTTCTGGCAACAGAAGGAAAGGAGTACAAGCCAAATCAGTTCTCGATTGAGGCAAGAGCAACACAGCACTATTTAGATAGTCTGCCCAAGACTTCTGGTTAGCGCTGTGTGGCCCATACAATTCAATATTTGCATTTTAAAGTTCTGTGGTGAATATTTCCAAACGTAAGAAGACAAAACACAGAGTATGAGAAAAAAGCAAGACAAAATTGCCTCTTATCAACGCTTCAAAAATCATTTGGATATATTAAAAAAAACAAAAACAAAAAAGAACTGTGGAAGTAAGCTTTCAACCTAAAGCTTGGTACTGAACACATCAGATAAAATAACCCTGAGCATGATATAAAGTTTGAAGATCCTAGAAGGGAACTGACTTCATTAAAACAGAAAAAAAGCCTTGGCACTGGGGTCAGAACCAGTGTATTCTACCATCAGCTTTGCCTTTGAGAGACCAGCATGAAACTCTTGGAACTCCAAAGCTTTTTCTTTAATTGTGGTCAAACATATAGTCTCATCACTTTTTAGGACCCAATTCTTCCTCTTTAAAATAGGAAGTTGCAGGTGAGATGGCTTAGAGTCTCACTTATCTATGAAATTTTATTAAACCTTTCTACTAATTTTAATGCATGTGCTTCTAAGAGCATTTTACATTTCCTTTACCTAAGAATGATGAAAAATGTTGGCATGAACATTCTCAAGCAAGAGTTTGAGGTTCTGCAGATAACCTTGAATCTTTTGTATTTTACTAGATGCATTGTGCTTTGTCTTACCAAGAGCACAAAACCTCTGCCATGAAAAAAAAGGAGAAAACCTTTCATTTTACCCTCTAATCCCATTTAGCTAAAACTACAAAGACTCAAAAGCCCTGTACATGTTGTAGAAAGATGCACTTATAATATTGCAGATTATTTCAGAAGCTTTCTATGAAAGGAAAATTTAAGCAGAAATTATGAGAACATATATTACCTTTTGGAATATAACCAATAAGTGAGATTTATTTTATTTCAAAGCTTTGCTATGTCACCCTTGGCAGGAAAATGATTCAACCTATTTGGGTCTCAGATGTATGCTTGTGTGAAATTCGAATTACACCCAACCTGCCTGTAAGCAGGCATCTAAAATAGATGATTTCTTAAGGTGGCTTTCAGCTCTAAGATCTATATTTCTGTGGTTTTAAGTGGGAAAATAATTCAATATACATTCCTATAATTCTCCTCACATAACTACATTAAATTCACAGTGGCAGAAATAGAGACACTAGATATTAAAAGCAAGTGTCACTGTACATCTTGACCTACACAACGATATTATCACTTGTAGACTTTCTAAGATTGCAGAATGCCTGTTGCCTATCCACATAATCCATTTGGATCTGTGTCCTTGTTTGCAATGTTTACTTTTCATACCACAGAAAAGATCACTGACCCCAACCAAATAGATAGCGTACAAAAATAAGTCCACTTATCTAAGAATTTCCTTAAATTGCCCTTTGATAAAGCTGAAGAACTTAAACTGATCACATGGACCACAGCCTTGTCTAACTCAAGGAAACGATGAGCCATGCCCTGTAGGGCCACCCAAGACAGATAGGTTATAGTGGAGAGCTCTAACAAAACATGATCCACTGGAGAATAGAATGGCAAACCACTTCAGTACTCTTGCCTTGAGAAACCCATGAACAGTATTAAAAGGCAAAAAGATAGGACATGGAAAGATGAATGCCCCAAGTCAGTAGGTGCCCAATATGCTACTGGAGATCAGTAGAGAAATAACTCCAGAAATAATGAAGAGATGGAGTCAAAGCAAAAACAACACCCAGTTGTGAATTTGACTGGTGATGAAGTAAAGTCCGGTAAAGAGCAATATTGCATAGGAACCTGGAATGGTTAGGTCCATGAATCAAGGCAAATTGGAAGTGGTCAAACAGGAGATGGCAAGAATGAATATTGACATTTTATGAATCAGTGAACTAAAATGGACTGGAATGGGTGAATTGAACTCAGACGACCATTATATCTACTACTGTGGGCAAGAATTCCTTAGAAGAAATGGAGTAGCCGTTACAGTCAATAAAAGAGTCCGAAATGCAGTACTTGGATGCAGTCTCAAAAATGACAGAATGCTCTCTGTTCAATATCACGGTAATCCAAGTCTATGACTCAACCAGTAATGATGAAGAAGCTGACGTTGACTGGTTCTATGAAGACCTACACAACACAAGACCTTTTAGAACTAACACCCAAAAAAGATGTCCTTTTCATTATAGGGGATTGGAATGCAAAAGTAGGAAGTCAAAAGCTACCCGAATAACAGGTAAATTTGGCCTTGGAGTACAAAACAAAGCAGGGCAAAGACTAACATAATTTTGCCAACAGAACGCACTGGTCATAGCAAACACCCTCTGCCAACAACACAAGAGAAGACTCTCCACACAGACATCACCAGATGGTCAATACTGAAATAAGATTGATTATATTCTTTGCAGCCAAAGATTGGGAAGCTCTGTACAGTCAGTGAAAATAAGACAGGGAGCTGACTATGGCTCCTATCGTGAGCTCCTTATTGCCAAATTCAGACTTAACTTGAAGAAAGTGGGGAAAACCACTGAACTATTCAGGTATGACCTAAATCAAACCCCTTATGATTATACAGTGGAAGTGAGAAATAGATTTAAGGGACTGGATCTGATAGAATGCCTGAAGAACTGCGGACAGAGGTTCGTGACATTGTACATGAGGCAGGGATCAAGACCATCCCTGAGAAAAAGAAATGCAAAAAGGCAAGATGGCTGAGGAGGCCTTACAAATAGCTGAGAAAAGAAGAGAAGCTAAAGGCAAAGGAGAAAAAAGGAAAAGTTATATCCATTTGAACGCAGATCTCCAAAGATATAAGGAGATATGAAAGCCTTCCTTGGTGATCAATGCAAAGAAAAGAGGAAAATAATAGAATGGGAAAGACTAGAGATCTCCTCAAGAAAATTAGAGATACCAAGGGAAAAGGGAAATAAATGGTATGGACCTAAAAGAAGCAGAAGATACTAAGAAGAGGTGGCAAGAATACAAAGAAGAACTATATAAAAAAAAGATCTTCATGACCAAGATAATCATGATGGTGTGATCACTCATCTAGAGCCAGACATCCTGGAATGTAAAAACAAGTGGGCCTTAGGAAGCATCACTATGAACGAAGCTAGTGGAGGTGATGGAATTCCAGCTGAGCTACTTCAAATCCTAAAAGATGATTCTGTGAAAGTGCTGCACTCAATATGCCAGCAAATTTGGAAAACTCAGCAGTGGCTATAGGACTGGAAAAGGTCAGTTTTCATTCCATTCCCAAAGAATGTTCAAACTACTGCACAATTGCACTCATCTCACATGCTAGAAAGTAATGCTCAAAATTATCCAAGCCAAGAAGAACAAAGAGCCTCCTGAGGAAAGTGAAAAAGTTGGCTTAACACTCAGCATTCAGAAAACTAAGACCATGGCATCTGGTCCCATTACTTCATAGCAAATAGATGGAGAAACAATGGAAAGAGTGACAGACTTTATTTTAGGGGCTCCAAAATCACTGCAGATGCTGACGGCAGCCATGAAATTAAAAGATGCTTGCTCCTTGGAAGAAACATCCTAAACAGCATATTAAAAAGCAAAGACATTATTTTACAAACAAAGGTCCATCTAGTCAAAGCTATGGTTTTTCCAGTAGTCAAAGACAGAAATATAGATCAATGGAACAAAATAGAAAGCCCAGAGATAAATCCACACACATATGGACACCTTATCTTCGACAAAGGAGGCAAGAATATACAATGGAGTAAAGACAATCTCTTTAGCAAGTGGTGCTGGGAAAAATGGTCAACCACTTGTAAAAGAATGAAACTTGAACACTTTCTAACACCACACACAAAAATAAACTCAAAATGGGTTAAAGATCTAAACGTAAGACCAGAAACTATAAAACTCCTAGAGGAGAACATAGGCAAAACACTCTCCGACATAAATCACAGCAGGATCCTCCATGATCCACCTCCCAGAATACTGGAAATAAAAGCAAAAATAAACAAATGGGATCTAATTAAAATTAAAAGCTTCTGCACAACAAAGGAAACTATAAGTAAGGGTAAAAGATAGCCTTCTGAATGGGAGAAAATAATAGCAAATGAAGCAACTGACAAACAACTAATCTCAAAAATATACAAGCAACTTATGCAGCTCAATTCCAGAAAAATAAACGACCCAATCAAAAAATGGGCCAAAGAACTAAATAGGCATTTCTTCAAAGAAGACATACAGATGGCTAACAAACACATGAAAAGATGCTCAACATCACTCATTCTCAGAGAAATGCAAATCAAGACCACAATGAGGTACCATTTCACACCAGTCAGAATGGCTGTGATCCAAAAGTCTACAAGCAAAAATGCTGGTGAGGATGTGAAGAAAAGGGAACCCTCTTACACTGTTGGTGGGAATGCAAACTAGTACAGCCACTATGGAAAACAGTGTGGCGATTCCTTTAAAAAATTGCAAATAGAACTGCCTTATGACCCAGCAATCCCACTGCTGGGCATACACACTGAGGAAACCAGAATTGAAAGAGACACATGTACCCCAACGTTCATCGCAGCACTGTTTATAATAGCCAGGACATGAAAACAACCTAGATGTCCATCAGCAGATGAATGGATAAGAAAGCTGTGGTACATACACACAATGGAGTATTACTCAGCCATTAAAAAGAATACATTTGAATCAGTTCTAATGAGACGGATGAAACTGGAGCTGATTATACAAAGTGAAGTAAGCCAAAAAGAAAAACACCAATACAGTATACTGACACATATATACGGAATTTAGAAAGATGGTAATTATGACCCTGTATGCGAGACAGCAAAAGAGACACAGATGTATAGAATGGACTTTTGGACTCAGAGGGAGAGGGAGAGGGTGGGATGATTTGGGAGAATGGCATTGAAACATGTATACTATCATGTACGAAACGAAGTGCCAGTCTATGTTCAATACAGGATATAGGATGCTTGGGGCTGGTGCATGGGGATGATCCAGAGAGATGACATGGGGTGGGAGGTGGGAGGGGGATTCAGGATTGGGAGCTTGTATACACCCGTGGTGGATTCATGTCAATGTATGGCAAAACCAATACAGTATTGTAAAGTAAAATTAGGTAAAAATTAAAAAAAAAGAAAGAAAGCTGAGCACTGAAGAATTGATGTTTTTGAACTGTGGTGTTGGAGAAGACTCTTGAGAGTCCCTTGGACTGCAAGGAGATCCAACCAGTCCATCCTAAAGGAAATCAGTCCTAAATATTCATTGGAAGGACTGATGCTGAAGCTGCATTTCCAATACTTTGGTACCTGATACAAAGAACTGACTCTCTGGAAAAGACCCTGATGCTGGGAAAGATTGAAGGCAGGAAAAGGGGATGACAGACGATGAGATTGGCATAACCGACCTGATCGACATGAGTTTGAGTATGCCCCGGGAGTTGGTGATGGACAGGGAGGCCTGGTATGCTGCAGCCATGAGGTCTCAAAGAGTTCGACACAACCAAGCAACTGAACTGAACTGAACTAAAGAATTTCTTAGTCATAAAAACATCTAATTTGGGAGAGGCCAGAGTCTCTTAGAGACTCTAATTTATCCTTAGGTCCCAGTTGCAACACAGTCTAATGGGTGATAACACATTATCATATTAACATCTTTTTTTATATCATGCAGTGTATGGCCATGGGCTACGAGTTGGCTAGTAGATGTACATGAGCTGTAATAAAGAGGGGATTTTGTCCAAGTTCCTCTATCACCCCATAGACAATGCAAGTTCAGCTCAGTTCAGTCGCTCAGTCGTGTCCGACTCTTTGAGACCCCATGAATCGCAGCACGCCAGGCCTCCCTGTCCATCACCATCTCCTGGAGTTCACTCAGACTCACATCCATCGAGTCCATGATGCCATCTGGCCATCTCATCCTCGGTCGTCCCCTTCTCCTCCTGCCCCCAATCCCTCCCAGCATCAGAGTCTTTTCCAATGAGTCAACTCTTTGCATGAGGTGGCCAAAGTACTGGAGCTTCAGCTTTAGCATCATTCCTTCCAAAGAAATCCCAGGGTTGATCTCCTTCAGAATGGACTGGTTGGATCTCCTTGCGGTCCAAGGGACTCTCAAGAGTCTTCTCCAACACCACAGTTCAAAAGCATCAATTCTTCGGCGCTCACCCTTCTTCACTGTCCAACTCTCACATCCATACATGACCACAGGAAAAACCATAGCCTTGACTAGACAGACCTTAGTCAGCAAAGTAATGTCTCTGCTTTTGAATATACTGCCTAGGTTGGTCATAACTTTTCTTCCAAGGAGTAAGCGTCTTTTAATTTCATGGCTGCAGTCACCATGAAAAAGATTACTCATGGCAATTCAAAGGTGAGAGAATTGAGGAAAACAAAATGATACAGACAAAAGAAAATAAATTTCAATCAATGTGTACTTGTTAATTGAAAGTCTGTCCCCTGCCAAGCACTGACATAGACACTGAAGACATAGTATTGAACGAAATAGAGAAATACCCTCCCCTGTGGAGCTTTCATTCTAGCAGAACATCACATGTGGACCCAGTCAGGGAAGATAGAGATTGCACCAAGGAAACACAATCATAGGGGAACAGTATATCAGGAGTAGCACAACCAAGTGACGGGAAGTAAAGAGAGGCAAGAACCAAGAGTCAGATACCCAGAGTCTGGGGGAAAGATGATACAGTAGTCTACAGAGCAGCCCATGATCACAGTAAGTAACAGGGCAGGGCTGGGTTTTTATGCAGGCGCAGTTCCCGTTGCTCTGAGTCTTGAGAAACAAATCTTCCCAAGGTGAGAAGCCAGGACAGATACTGACATTCAGGCTATTTCCATACCACAGTGTTTTGAATATGAGACAAAATTGGCTCATTAAGTACCAAATTCTGCACAGTAACAATTCTGTATGGTAATAAATTATCCTGCATAGTTCCTATGTATTTGGGGCTTCCCAGGTGATGGTGGTGGTAAAGAACCCACCTGCCAATGCAGGAGAAATAAGAGATGTGAGTTCGATCCCTGAGTCAGGAAGATACCCTGGAGAAAGGCATGGCAACCCACTCCAGTGTTCTTGCCTGGAGAATCCCATGGACAGAGGAGCCTGGTGAGGTACAGTCCATACGGCCACAGTCAGACACAACTGAAGCAACTTTGCATGCATATGTGCCTGTGTATTTCAGTTGAGTATATAACTCCATAGGAGATAAGCTGCTGCTGCTGCTACTGCTAAGTCGCTTCAGTTGCGTTCGACTCTGTGCGACCCCATAGACGGCAGCCCACCAGGCTCCCCATCCCTGGGATTCTCCAGGCAAGAACACTGGAGTGGGTTGCCATTTCCTTCTCCAGTGCATGAAAGTGAAAAGTGAAAGAGAAGTCGCTCAGTCGTGTCCGACTCTTAGCAACCCCATGGACTGCAGCCTATCAGACTCCTCCATCCATGGGATTTTCCAGGCAAGAGTACTGGAGTGGGGTGCCATTGCCTTCTCTGAGGAGATAAGCTAGTTACCCACAAGTATTGAAGACAGTTGTTCAAAAAGGCATTAGAAGGTTAAGTAGAAAACTTAGAAGCTGAAAGTTATAAAAATGTCATGGATTAAATGGGCATCAAATCGTCAAATCAACATGAGTCACCAAGACTTGAAACTAAACATTATGCCCCTAATTCCATAACCCTGTACTCAGAAACACACACACACACACACACAAACACCACAAAACATGCACGCACACAGAATGTAAGCATCAAAGAGAAGGAATCTGTATCTTAGGAGGTATGGGAGTGGGAAAGGAAGCATTCAGATCGGTAAGTAATAAATGCTGTCATCAACTTAGGGGTATAAGCCACTTTATTGTTCTCTTGTGTTTGCAAATGCATTTGTGTTCAACTACCTCATAAATTTCCTCCATATCAAGTAGCGACAACACTAAATCAGGCTGTTACTTACTCCAGCAAATTTTTCCATCTTTACTTTTATCAGTATACTTAAACTGAATGTTCAAACCGCACTCCTCAGAATACCTAAAAATCAAGGTTACTAATGATTTCCCCTATATCATGACAAAAGCTGTCTAACATTGGATAACATCCAGCCAACTCTAGATAATTTTTGTCTGACTATTTGCTAAATTATAAGCCAAAAGTTCATTGTAAGTCATTCCCCACTCTTACGCCTCTGCAGAGAACAGTTTCCTCCGCCTAATGGCCTTAACTAAACGGATCCACCTTCGATTTTCATTAAATGTGCTGAAATTAAACTCACCAAGGCTCAATAAACTTTTCAGATATTTCAAGAGATGGATGAAACTGGAGCCGATTATACAGAGTGAAGTAAGCCAGAAAGAAAAACACCAATACAGTATACTAACACATATATATGGAATTTAGAAAGATGGCAATGACGACCCTGTATGCAAGACAGGAAAAAAGACACAGCTGTGTATAACGGACTTTTGGACTCAGAGAGAGAGGGAGAGGGCGGGATGATTTGGGAGAATGGCATTCTATCATGTATACTATCATGTAAGAATTGAATCGCCAGTCTATGTCTGACGCAGGATACAGCATGCTTGGGGCTGGTGCATGGGGATCACCCACAGAGATGTTATGGGGAGGGAGGTGGGAGGGGGTTTCATGTTTGGGAACACATGTAAGAATTAAAGATTTTAAAATTTAAAAAAAAAATAAAAAATAAAATAAAATAAAATAAAAAACAATCAAAAGATAACTCTCAATTTAATTTCTTTAATTCTGAATGAATGCATCCTCCTCATCTTCTACAGCTAGGAATCTATAGATGACCAAGCTTATAATATACTCTAATTGGTAACTGAGAAACAGAGCAAAATACCTTAAATTCATACCATTCATAACAATGGAAGGAAACTTGACTTTACATAGTTTTAGACTCAGTTAACAAAATTACAAACAACATGTAATTCCCGTGTGTTCAGTTAATTGTTAAATAAGCCTTTTAATCTTTGGAAATGTGAGATAACAAGGTTCTTTCCTACTTTCTATTTGGGATATTTTAGAGTGCTAATGTTAATTATAAATGTCATTTGTTGTTTTATTTACTTCAGTCTCCTAGGAAATTATACAAAGATTCTGATAACCTAGCACCCACAAATTTAATCTTTGTGTTACCAGTAGAGATGAAGGAACTCATTAGTCAACATTAGCTCATTCAACATAATGATGTGAATAAAGCAAATTATTTTTTTTGAGTCAGGATGGAAGCAAAGGACAAATTGAAATGTGCCACTTCTGATCACAATCTTCTGAGTTCAGAGATATGACAAATATACCTAGAAATTTCAGACAACCAGAAGACTCAAGTCTTTTTCTCACAAAAATCTACTGATGGAACTTATGCTCCAAAGAGATATCTTAAAAAGATCCATCAGCATTACTGAAGAACAGCTCTTTGTAGCATACATGAATAGCCTACATCAGGTTCTCCTTTCTATGAATTCCTGTAGCAGGTATAACACTTACTCCATTTGGGTAAAGACTTAATTCACTCTCCTAGTAGGGAAAAAGATGGTGAAGGGTGGGGCATAGAAAGAAGAAATTGTTTTCACATCACAAGTTATGCCAGTAGGAAGAAATGATAGAATTCAATCCAACAGTGTATTCAATCCAACAGTCTGTAGGCATATCCAGAAACAGGGAACCTACAAAACAATCTCAAGATGTTGCTCTCCCTGATGGCAATTCTCTGGAACTATGAGGGGAAAGGCAGAGGTCATGGTCATTAGTGGCACCAAGCACATCCTTCTTTTTCATTTGAAATGTCAACAGGTCACTGCAATTATAAACTATGAATCAACCAGAATTACATTCTGTTTTGACTGCAAAGGGCCTCTACAGCAATACAATAGAACATTTTGATTTACTTTTGTCAGCAAATAGTAGGTAACTGACATAAATATTTTTTTTCCAGGTAAGGAGAGGTCAAGATGGAGGCCTGCTACTGGTAAAGTTACTTCGATTCTTTATCTTGCATTGCCAGTGAATATTGGGCATTGTGAGGGAATCTTCCTTCTACCTTCCTCTTACTGTGGGGAGCATCATTAAAGAAAAAATAAAAAGCAGACTGATCCATACATTTCAAAAATCTTTCTCAGGTACATTCAGAGTTCACTTTTATGATCAATATAGTATATGTTGCACAGTCATCAATAGAATTTATACAAGAAACTGCTTTTTTGACTTAAAGACTATGAAACGAATTCCTGTTTCTTTTATAGGCATTTTGATCAGAATTCAAAGATTTTATTGTTTTGTTTTAAACAAAGATCTTCATGAGTCCTTAAGAAGCCCTCTTTTAATCCATTTCAGTTCCAGTAACTTTGGGCTTCCCTGGTGTTCAGCTGGAAAGTATCCACCTAACAACAGAGGGGAACACAGATTCATTCCCTGGATTGGGAAGATTCCCAGGAGATGGAAATGGCAACCCATTCCAGCGTTCTTGCCTGGGAAATGCCACAGACAGAGGAGCTGGCGGACTACAGTCCATGGGGTGGCTAAGAATCAGACATGACTTAGCAACTAAACAACAACAAAACAGCAACAAATAATATCAATAAAAGATTTAAAATTTGTTTAAGATCATATACATAATATCACATGGTCACATATGAGGAATACATGTAAAGAGCACCTGGCCTCTCTTCAGGAAAAAAAAAAATTAACAACTATTGAAGCTACTAAGGGCATCACCAACTCAATGGACATGACTCCATCTGCAAACTCTGGGAGACGGTGAAGGGCAGAGAAGCCTGGCATGCTGCAGTCCATGGGGGTCTCAAAGAGTAGGACACAACTTAGCAACTCAACAACAACAACTAATTCCAAATTACTCTGCAGCAACTGAATAAGGTGACAAAAGTCACTTTGAGGCAGTGGTTAGAACTAATAAATTTTGATCACTAACGTGTGTTATGGTGATGGTACCCTGTTCTCTACTTTCAACTGGTGTTTCAAATTCTACTTACACTTTACTGACATCACAAGCAAACTGAAAATGACTAAAGACAATGAATAAGTATTCTGAGCAAGCAGTCTGAGAAACAAACAGCAATAACTCCTGATTAGCATGACTTTTAGCCAGAGGTTATAAATAATGAGTAACATATGTCTGATCTGGAGTCCTTTATTACATTATCTTAAGTGAAATTCAGGTTTATTTTTAAGCTATTCTTCAATCAGATACTGTAAGGCAAAAAAAAGTATTTCTATTACTGGGAAAGAAATGTTTTTCTAGATGAACCGAGTAGAAAAGATAAGGCTAAAAAATTAACAAGGGCGTTTATCATATAATGAAGAAAAAAGGATTTTTATCTGAAAGATGATAAAATATTTAAAAAAGAACATTATGGATAAGAAGAAAAGAGATTTACATCTGTCTTGGGTCTATCATGGCTTTGTTTGATGCAGGAGGAGGCCAAGGAATAAAATGTTATCTCTTTCTCATCTACAGCATGGGAATTTTAAGAGAACTCATAGAGGTCAATAATTTGAAAGAAAAGAATATAGTTAGGAAGAAGAGCACCAAATGATAAAATGGAACCATATGAGTTTTACTGCTTTTCACATAGTCACAAATTGCAACAATATTTTGTGCATTCCCCATTGTTTCTTTTTATCTCTATCTCTACCCAATACTTTCAGTACCAACTTGACCTGGTCACTGAAACATCCAGTTGAATCAGTCCCAAGGAAATGGAGCATGAAAAAACAATACTAACCATAGAAGAAAAAAAAATCTCTAAATCTTTTAATTTGAATGTTAAGTTTCTCAGTTAATGAAAACTCATGAGTATAATTGAAAGCTAAGTCAATGAGCCAGTAAATTATTAACTACCTACTAAGTACATGGCTTTCCCTACTTTCTTCAATTTAAGTCTGAATTTGGCAATAAGGAGTTCATGATCTGAGCCACAGTCAGCTCCTGGTCTTGTTTTTGTTGACTGTATAGAGCTTCTCCAGCTTTGGCTGCAAAGAATATAATCAATCTGATTTCGGTGTTGACCATCTGGTGATGTCCATGTGTAGAGTCTTCTCTTGTATTGTTGGAAGAGGGTGTTTGCTATGACCAGTGCATTTTCTTGGCAAAACTCTATTAGTCTTTGCACTGCTTCATTCCATATTCCAAGGCCAAATCTGCCTGTTGCTTCAAATGTTTCATGACTTCCTACTTTTACATTCCAGTCCCCTCTAATGAAAAGGATATCTTTTTTGGGTGTTAGTTCTAAAAGGTCTTTTAGGTCTTCATAGAAGACCTACAACTTCAACTTCAGCTTCTTCAGCATTACTGGTTGGGACATAGACTCAGATTACTGTGATATTGAATGGTTTGCCTTGGAAACGAACAGAGATCATTCTGTCATTTTTGAGATTGCATCCAAGTACTGCATTTTGGACTCTTTTGTTGACCATGATGGTTACTGCATTTCTTCTAAGGGATTCCTGCCCACAGTAGTAGAGATAATGGTCATCTGAGTTAAATTCACCCATTCTAGTCCATTTTAGTTCACTGTTTCCTAGAATGTCGACGTTCACTCTTGCCATCACCTGTTTGACCACTTCCAATTTGCCTTGATTCATGGACCTGACATTCCAGGTTCCTATGCACTATTGCTCTTTATAGCATCAAACCTTGCTTCTATCACCAGTCACATCCATGACTGGGTATTGTTTTTGCTTTGACTCCATCCCTTTATTCTTTCTGGAGTTATTTTTCCACTGATCTCAGTAGCATATTGGGCACCTACTGACCTGGGGAGTTCCTCTTTCAGTATCCTATCATTTTGCCTTTTCATACTGTTCATGGGACTCTCAAGGCAAGAATACTGAAGTGGTTTGCCATTCCCTTCTCCAGTTGGCCACATTCTGTCAGACTTAAATTGAAGAAAGTAGGGAAAACCACTAGGCCATTCAGGTATGACCTAAATCAAATCCCTTATGATTATACAGTGGAAGTGAGAAATAGATTTAAGGGACGAGATCTGATAGATAGATTGCCTGATGAACTATGGACTGAGTTTCGTGACATTGTACAGGAGACAGGGATCAAGACCATCCCCATGGAAAAGAAATGCAAAAAAGCAAGATGGCTGTCTGAGGAGCCCTTACAAATAGCTGTGAAAAGAAGAGAGGCAAAAAGCAAAGGATAAAAGGAAAGATATAAGCATTGAATGCAAAGTTCCAAAGAATAGCAAGAAGAGATAAGAAAGCTTTCTTTAGCGATTGATGCAAAGAAATAGAGGAAAACAATAGAATGGGAAAGACTAGAGATCTCTTCAAGAAAATTAGAGATATCAAGGGAATATTTCATGCAAAGATTGGCTCGATAAAGGACAGAAATGGTATGGACCTAACAGAAGCAGAAGATATTAAGAAGAGGTGGCAAGAATACACAGAAGAACTATACAAAAAAGATCTTCATGACCCAGATAATCACAATGGTGTGATCACTCACCTAGAGCCAGACATCCTGGATTGTGAAGTCAAGTGGGCCTTAGGAAGCATCACTATGAACAAAGCTAGTGGAAGTGATGCAATTCCAGTGGAGCTACTTCAAATCCTGAAAGATGATGCTGTGAAAGTGCTGCACTCAATATGCCAGCAAACTGGGAAAACTCAGCAGTGGCCATAGGACTGGAAAAGGTCAGTTTTCATTCCAATTCCAAATAAAGGCAATGCCAAAGAATGCTCAAACTACCACACAATTGCACTCATCTCACACACCAAAAAAGTAATGCTCAAAATTCTCCAAGCAAGGCTTCAGCAATACGTGAACCGTGAACTTCCTGATGTTCAAGGTGGTTTTAGAAAAGGCAGAGGAACCAGAAATCAAATTTCCAACATCTGCTGGATCATCGAAAAAGCAAGAGAGTTCCAGAAAAACATCTATTTCTGCTTTATTTACTATGCCAAGGCTTTTGACTGTGTGGATCACAATACACTGTGGAAAATTCTGAAAGGGATGGGAATACCAGTCACCTAACCTGCCTCTTGAGAAACCTATATGCAGGTCAGGAAGCAACAGTTAGAACTGCACATGGAACAACAGATTGGCTCCAAATAGGAAAAGGAGTACGTCAAGGCTGTATATTGTCACCCTGCTTTTTTAAATTATATGCAGAGTACATCATGAGAAATGCTGGGCTGGAAAATGCACAAGCTGGAATCAAGATTGCCAGGAGAAATATCAATAACCTCAGATATGCAGATGACACCACCGTTATGGCAGGAAGTGAAGAGGAACTAAAAAGCCTCTTGATGAAAGTGAAAGAGGAGAGTGAAAAAGTTGGCTTAAAGCTCAACATTCAGAAAACGAAGATCATGGGATCTGGTCCCATCACTTCATGGGAAATAGATGGGGAAACAGTGGAACCAGTGTCAGACTTTTATTTTGGGGGGCTCCAAATTCACCGCAGATGGTGACTGCAGCCATGAAAGTAAAAGACGCTTACTTCTAGGAAGCACAGTTATGACCAACCTAGATAGCATATTCAAAAGCAGAGACATTACTTTCCCAACAAAGGTTGGTCTAGTCAAGGCTATTGTTTTTCCAGTGGTCATGTATGGATGTGAGAGTTGGACTGTGAAGAAAGCTGAGCGCTGAAGAATTGATGCTTTTGAACTGTGGTGTTGGAGAAGACTCTTGAGAGTCCTTTGGACTGCAAGGAGATCCAACCAGTCCATTCTGAAGGAGAACAGCCCTGGGATTTCTTTGGAAGGAATGATGCTAAAGCTGAAACTCCAGTATTTTGGCCACCTCACGCGAAGATTTGACTCATTGGAAAAGACTCTGATGCTGGAAGGGATTGGGGGCAGGAGGAGAAGGGGACGACAGAGGATGAGATGTCGGATGGCATCACTGAGCCAATGGACGTGAGTCTGTGTGAACTCCGGGAGTTGTTGATGGACAGGGAGGCCTGGCGTGCTGCAATTCATGGGGTAGCAAAGAGTCAGACATGACTGAGCGACTGAACTGAACTGAAGTACATGGCATTGTCTCAAGCACTGTGATTTAATAAAAAATAAAATCAGATACCTGGTCTTAAGGAATATAGGATATATTAGAGACACAGAATGGAGAATATAATCTATCATATAATAAAATAAAGATTAAATTCTAAGGTTACATTTTAGAAATCAAGAGAAAAAACAGTCACATTTTGTATATTTTAGTGACTATGATACCTAATTTCTGGCATTAAAAAATAGATGGAATAAAAAACTAGAATAATAGTAAAAAGTTCAGAAAGGAATGAGTGAAGCTGATTTTAAATCCCATATATTTCACTAAAAGAAGGTAAAGATACTCATTAACAGTAGACTTTGTTACACATTACACATACTCATTAAGATATCTAGAGAAATCACTAAAAGAATAGACATGGAAAGTATAACTCCCAAAACAGTACACAGGGAAAAACTCAATCAAAAAAAAAAAAATAGAAAAGAAGGAAAAGAAATAGAAAAATTAAAAATTGAAAAATCAAAGTAAGATTATATATATAAATTTTACAATATTGGTAATTAAAACTAACGCAAGTAAACAAAAATCTTTGATTAAAAGCCAGATTCTTAAAGTGAACTTTTTAAAAATACAACATGAATGTTTATAAAAGATTCAAAATAGAAGAGGAACATTGAAAGGTTGAACATAAAGGCTAAATTTATATGCCAGATAAAGCATAATTGAAATAATTATGGTATTAATAACAGATAAAATAGTCATCCATCTAAATATCATTGTTAGAGATAAATGCAAATACTGCTAGAGATCTAATTATTTAAAATTATTGCTAGAGATATTGTAAATTATTGCTAGACATATAATGAATACATAATAGACATGAGATGCATAATAGTGATATGTAGAGCAACTACATATTGATCAAAATTTCAATCACCTAGGAAGACGTAATTTTAAATGGTATGCACCTTGTAACATAGCTTCAAAATATATAAAGCAAACTGCCAATATACAAAGAGATTTTGAAAAATTTACAGAGATAATTGGAGTTATTAAACATCTGATTTACCAAACAACTGATTTATCAAGCAAAAAAAAGAAAACAGTAAAGATATTGAATAACACAATTCAAAACCAGAATGTTTGACAAAATTAACTATATCAAGGTCATCAACAAGTCTTGACAAACTTCAGAAACACTAATACAATGCAGAATATATTTCTTACTAAAAGCACAAATAATCAGCCAATACAAAAAATAAAATACTCATGAATTTGGAAATGTTAAAATAGGCTTTTACATAACCTATTGGTCAAAGAAGAAAGAAGACATCTAATTTCTAAAATAGAAATTAGAAAATACTTAGAGCTGAGCACTATCTCATATGTAATACAAGGCATGTACATATCATGTATGTAATCCATATTTTTCATATTTTAATATTTCAGAAATTGTATCTTATAATCAATGATGACTTTCAATTTTACTTGACCAGATGACATAATTGCATTAACTGCATTTAACTGTTATTCCTGGTGACTTAACAAGAAAATTGTACCCTCCCTACTTCAGTGTACACAATATTTAGAACCATTTGAGGAAGAAATACAAATCCTATTTGCTGACCAAAAACGATCCAGAGACATACTTCTGGGAAGATCAAAAGAGCACCAGCATCAAAACTCACATTTTGGAAGAGAATTCCAGGGAAAATGGTAAAGCACTCTTTAATGAAAGCTCTTAATAGCACAGAGGATGACATAATGCAAACAAAAATAAGAGTCCATGACTCTGAATCAACAAATGATTCAGAAGAGCTGGATCTGGATGTGAAGAAGTTTATTAAATATCTTAACCAATTTAGTTTTATATTTTCTTTCATATGTAGGAAAGCTTATATTTTAAAACATTTAAAGAATCTTTCAACAAGTATAAATAAAATTAGAAATTGTGAAAAGCTATTATGCTATCATTGTATTTTTCTAAGTGTTATATAAAATAATGCTCATAACAGGTGCTGAATATGGTACCACATATGAAAATTATAAGATAAAGCTTAGAGAAAGTAAGTATTGAATACTTACAACACAGAAATGAAAAGCTGAAAATGAGTTCAGTATACGAATGAAGAAGTTTTAAAAAAAATAAAATGAAATTTAATAAATGAAAAAGCTAAATGCAAAAACTAACAAAAATGAAAGCAAAAATTGGATAAAGACAATAAACAAACCAAAAGTTGGTTCTTTGGAGGAAAAAAAAAAAATGAAAGTACCCAACAACCTAGTGTCAAAGGAAAAAAGAAATGAAAAATAAAATAAAATTAAAAATAAACATAAATGATGGTACAGCAGATATTAACAACTTTTTGTCAGAGTTGAAAACTGTGTGATAATAAATTTGAAAATTTACTACAAAATGTAATTTAGCAGAACTTAATACAGCAAAGGGCTTCCCTGATAGCTCAGTTGGTAAAGAATATGCCTGCAATGCAGGAGACCCTAGTTCGATTCCTGGATTGAGAAGATCCACTGGAGAAGGGACAGGCTACCCACGCCAGTATTCTTGGGCTTCCCTTGTGGCTCAGCTGGTAAAGAATCTGCCTGCAATGTGGTAGACCTGGGTTTGATCCCTGGGTTGGGAAGATCCCCTGGAGAAGGCTAAGGCTATCCACTCCAGTATTCTGGCCTGGAGAATTCCATGGGCTGTATAGTCGTGGGGTTGCAAAAAGTTGGACACAACTGAGCGACTTTCACTTTCATTTTCAATATAGCAAAGTAGCTCAAAAAAGGAGAAAATCTTCTTTGATACTATAAATATTATAAATAGTACTATAAATCTTGAAAAAAATGAATTAGAATTAATATCAGAACAAAAAGTATCAAGTATAGATGGTTTTTCAGAAACATTCTATGAAACATTAAAGAAACAGATTAAGTCAGTCGAACATTCAAAAAACTAAAATCATGGTAACCAATCCCATCACTTCACGGTGAATAGGTGTGGAAAAAGAAGAAACAGTGACATATTTTATTTTCTTGGGCTCCAAAATCTCTGTGGACAGTGACTGCAGCCATGAAATTTTAAAACTCTTGCTCCTTGGAAGAAAAGCTATGACCAACCTAGATAGCATATTAAAAAGCAGAGACATTACTTTGCCGACAAACGTCCAGTCAAAGCTATTGTTTTTCCAGTAGTCATGGATGGATGTGAGAGTTGGGCTATAAAGAAAGCTGAGCACTGAAGAACTGATGCTTTTGAGCTGTGGTGTTGGAGAAGACTTTTGAGAGTCCCTTGGACTGCAAGGAAATCCAACCAGTTCATCCTAAAAGAAATCAGTCCTGAATACTCATTGGAAGGACTGATGCTGAAACTGAAGCTCCAATACTTTGGCCATCTGATGCAAAGAGCTGAGTCATTAGAAAAGACCCTGATGCTGGGAATGATTGAAGGCAGGAAGAGAAGGGGACAACAGAGGATGAGATGACTGGATGGCATCACTGACTCGATGGACATGAATTTGAGCAAACTCTGGGAGATAGTGAAGGATAGGGAAGCCTGGCAGTGCAGCAGTTTATGGAGTCACAAAGAGTCAGACAAAACTTAGTGACTAAACATCAACAACTGTCTATCATTAGCTCCTTCAGAATCTGGAAAAGTTAGGAAAAGTCCTAGTCTTTTCTGAGGCTAGTTTCCTTTAATACAAAAATTAGGCACAGGACTTCCCAGGTGGTCCAGTGTTTAAGACTCTGTGCTCCAAATGCAGAGGGCCTGGGTTATCCCTGGTCAGGGAATTAGATTCTACATGCCACTTAAAAGATCCTGCATGCCACAACTAAGACCCAGCACAGCCAGATAAAAATAATTTTTTTTTAATTAGACAAAAGCAGTATATAAAAAAAAAACTACTGCCACTCACTTATGAATATAAATGTAAAATTCTCAATAAAATATTAGCAAAAATAACTCCATAATCTATTAAAAAGTTATGCATCTATATGATAATTATGCATAATGACTAAACAAGTTCATTCCTAGAACACATTATTGAATCATCATTATAAATTGCATTGCTGAAAATTCACTATGTTAACAGATTAAAAGAGGAAAAAACAAATAATCTTCTCAATAAATACAGAGAATTGTTTGATAATATTTGATTATTTATTACGAAATTATAAGCAGACTAGAGTAAAAGGACCCCTCTTTAACATGACAAAGGTTATTTTAAAAACCCTAGAGCAAACATAATATTTGATGGTAAAATAGAGAAGCATTTCTTTTGGAAGCAAGAACAAGATAGAATATTTCTCATTACTGCACTAGAGATTCTAGCTGGTTCCAATAAGAAGAGAAAATGAAGTGTTAGGATTAGAAGAAAAATTATGTTGTATTTAATAACATACAAATCACAAAAGAACCTTCAGACAAATATTTAGAAATGATAAAAGTTTGTCATTATAATTGGCTATATGTTCAATTAAGAAAGATTAAGGGCTTTCCTATTCAACATCTATAAATGGTTAGAGGACACAATTTTAAAGTATACTACTGCTGCTGCTGCTGCTGCTGCTGCTGCTAAGTCGCTTCAGTCGTGTCCAACTCTGTGAGATCCCATAGACGGCAGCCCACCAGGCTCCGCCGTCCCTGGGATTCTCCAGGGGAACACTGGAGTGGGTTGCATTTCCTTCTCCAATGCATGAAAGTGAAAAGTGAAAGTGAAGTTGCTCAGTCGTGTCCAACTCTTAGTGACCCCATGGACTGCAGCCTACCAGGCTATATTACTAGAATTTATTAATTCAAGAAGTACCTATAAAGTGACCATTATGTATCATACACTAGTTCATGTACTGGAACTTTATAATTTAAAAATAAGTAAATAAAAGACAAAAATTTCCGTCCTTCTGAAGCTTACAAACTAAGTAAATAAGTTAACATATAATATATCATATTTTACACACGTGTATTTAGAAATAAACTCAACAATAGACAGGTAAAACTTTTATGGAGGAAATTATAAATACATGGAAAGATAAGCCATGCTCAATATCATGAGATGCCAGTTGTCCACCAATTTTTCTACAGTTTCAATGTATCAAATTTATTAATCAAATTTGTTAATAATTTGTAGATATTGCTGTGGGGGAGGGGTATAAATTTGCTTGGTGATTCTAAAACTTATATGAAAGATAAAAATACCAAGAAAGGTCATAACACTCTGACATAAGCAGCACCAGATTGGAAGATCTGCCATACTTAATACTAATATGAATCACAAATCTCTAATACTAAAAGGCAACAAGTAAATATTGGAGAGGCAGCATAGTGTAAAGAGCCAGACTGCTTGTGCTGGAACCTGGGGTCTGCTACTTTTTGGATGTGACCTTGGATACTTAACCTTCGTACTATGATTGCTACATCTATAAAATGAGGATATTAAGGGTACCTTCCTTATAAAAATTGTATGTTAGCTTAGAACAGTGTCTGGCATATGGTAAAGATATATAGAAACTTGATACTGTGGTTTATAACACTAAATTATATGGAAAGATAGATAACTCCGAACAATGCCATGCATATACGAAAGCCTGATATATGAAACAAGTGGCGGTACAGATGGTTGGGGCAGTGGGAGGTGAACAACTCAGTAAATGGTGCTAGAATCATTGACTATCCACATGAAGACAAGTGAAAAGAAATATCCTAATAAAAATAAGTGGCAGACTTGTCCAGAATTTAAGCATCTGAATGCAGAGTTCCAGAGAATAGCAAGAAGAGATAAGAAAGCCTTCTTCAGTGATCGATGCAAAGAAATAGAGGAAAACAACTGAATGGGAAAGACTAGAGATTTCAAGAAAATCAGAGATACCAAGGGAACATTTCATGCAAAGATGGGCTCGATCAAGGACAGAAATGGTATGGACCTAACAGAAGCAGAAGATATTAAGAGGAAGTGGCAAGAATACACAGAAGAACTGTACAAAAAAGATCTTCATGACCCAGATAATCATGATGGTGTGATCACTCATCTAGAGCCAGACATCTTGGAATGTGAAGTCAAGTGGGCCTTAGAAAGCATCACTATGAACGAAGCTAGTGGAGGTGATGGAATTCCAATTGAGCTCTTTCAAATCCTGAAAGATGATGCTGTGAAAGTGCTGCAATCAATATGCCAGCAAATTTGGAAAACTCAGCAGTGGCCACAGGACTGGAAAAGGTCAGTTTTCATTCCAATTCCAAATAAAGGCAATGCCAAAGAATGCTCAAACTACTGCACAATTGCACTCATCTCACACGCTAGTAAAGTAATGCTCAAAATTCTCCAAGCCAGGCTTCAGCAATACGTGACCCATGAACTTCCAGATGCTCAAGCTGATTTTCGAAAAGGCAGAGGAACCAGAGATCAAATTGCCAACATCTGCTGGATCATGGAAAAAGCAAGAGAGTTCCAGAAAAACATCTATTTCTGCTTTATTGACTATGCCAAAGCCTTTGGCTGTGTGGATCACAATAAACTGTGGAAAATCCTGAAAGAGATGGGAATACCAGCCCACCTGACCTGCCTCTTGAGAAATCTGTATGCAGGTCAGGAAGCAGAAGTTAGAACTGGACATGGAACAACAGACTGGTTCCAAATAGGAAAAGCAGTATGTCAAGGCTGTATATTGTCACCCTGCTTATTTAACTTATATGCAGAGTACATTATGAGAAACGCTGGACTGGAAGAAACACAAGCTGGAATCAAGATTGCCAGGAGAAATATCAATAACCTCAGATACGCAGATGACACCACCCTTATGGCAGAAAGTGAAGAGGAACTAAAAAACCTCTTGATGAAAGTGAAAGTGGAGAGTGAAAAAGTTGGCCTAAAGCTCAACATTCAGAAAACGAAGATCATCCGGTCCCTACACTTCATGGGAAATAGATGGGGAAACAGTGGAAACAGTGTCAGACTTTATTTTGGGGGGCTCCAAAATCCCTGCAAATGGTGATTGCAGCCATGAAATTAAAAGACACTTACTCCTTGGAAGAAAAGTTATGACCAACCTAGATAGCATATTGAAAAGCAGAGACATTACTTTGCCGACTAAGGTCCATCTAGTCAAAGCTATGGTTTTTCCTGTGGTCATGTATGGATGTGAGAGTTGGACTGTGAAGAAGGCTGAGTGCCAAAGAATTGATGCTTTTGAACTGTGGTGTTGGAGAAGACTCTTGAGAGTCCCTTGGACTGCAAGGAGATCCAACCAGTCCATTCTGAAGGAGATCAGCCCTGGGATTTCTTTGGAAGGAATGATGCTAAAGCTGAAACTCCAGTACTTTGGCTACCTCATGTGAAGAGTTGACTCATTGGAAGAGACTCTGATGCTGGAAGGGATTGGGGGTAGGAGGAGAAGGGGACGACAGAGGATGAGATGGCTGGATGGCATCACTGACTCGATGGATGTGAGTCTGAGTGAACTCTGGGAGTTGCTGATGGACAGGGAGGCCTGGCATGCTTTGATTCATGGGGTCGCAAAGAGTCAGACACAACTAATCGACTGAACTGAACTGAGAAAAAAATTTAAATATGCAGAAGGAAACATAGGAGAATAGTTCTAAAATCTCAAAAAGATGGCAAAAGCATAAAGCATGAACAACTGACTTAACCACACTAAATGAAGATCTATTCATAAGAAGATATCATAATGAAAATGAAAAGATATATGACATACTGTCAGAAGATCTGCAATATATATACAGGTAACCAATAAAGGATATATTCAGAATATGAAAAGAACTCTTATGAACCAATTAAAAAGACAGGTCAAAGAAAATGAACAGAAGACTTGAAAAGATCCATTATAGTAGGAGACATCTGAATTTATTCTTCTCTTTTATAAAATTCTTATTAATAATCAGAGAATTGTAATCTGAAAATACAACTATTTCATTCCCAGCAATTTGGTGGTAATGGAGTAAAATTTCACATCATCTTATAAAATTGACCAAGTACATGGCAATTCCACTCCCAGGTGTATAAATATTTTGTACACATGTACACTGAGAGATGTGTGCAAAAATGTTTATATAAACATTGTGTATACAAAAAATAGAACTAGAGATAATCATGATATCTACCACACGCTGCAATGGTTAAGAAAAGAACTGCAGCACTCTTACAATGGAATACTTAGCAGTGGGGAAAAAAATGAACTACAATGTCATATATCATGATGACGAATCTAAAACACATAGTGTTGAGGCAAATAATCAAGTCATACATAGCATAGGAATCCATTTATACTAAATGCCAAAAAACAGGCAAAACTAAACAATACATTGTATGTGGACATTCTTGTATGAAAACAAACCAGGATAGTGGCTTCTAGGACAGAGGGAGTCTGAAGGATTGGTAGAGATTTCTTTTTTTTTTCTTTAAGCTGCATGCTAAGTACATTTTCTGCTTTGATACCCTATATATATTTAATAAATATTCTTTAGATGTATGATGTATCACACAGCAAAAAATCTTAATAATGTACTTATAATCTCTTCCCTCATTAAAATCCATAACACTTCTTAAAAGTACATGTAAACAGATGTGTACTTTAGAATATTTAATATGAGGTCTACCCTTAATAGCTTTTCAAGTGTACAACACAATTATTGTCATCTGTAGGCACAATGTTGTACCGCAGATCTATAGAACTTACTCATTTTGCATAACTGAATCTTGCTAATCTGTGGGTATGTGGTTTCACACTCGTTTTCTGACTTGCATATTTATCTCCTCATTCTTGGAAACTATGACTTAATTACCTCTCTAAAACCAGCCTAGGTTGAGTCTGATCGAAGCAGTGTAGTCTATTTCTTAAGAGAGTCCAACTCTGTAGTCAGAGAAACATGGCTTAAATCCTAGCACTGCCACCAGTTAGCAGGAGGACTTAACACAAATCACTTAATTTTTCTTTGCTACAATTTTCTTTTCTGAAAAAGGTGTGGATAATAATATCTATTTCATAAGACTGTTATAAATGCATTTATGAAAGTTATATGATTTTTCATAAGTTATGAAAATTAAACACTGTCAGTCTCATTATTAGGGCATAATAAATAGTTGAACAGAATACTATAGTCCTTCAGTTAATGTTTTACAAGTGGAAAAAAAAGAGCTCCCTTCTTCCTCTTCGCTCCACCGAAATGTTCCTGTCAAAAGATGGAATCCTCAAACCACCACCACCATCACCACTGCACACACACACACACACACACACACACACACACACACACACACACATATATATACTCCTATACTACCAATTCTCAATCCATTATTGGTTTCCATTTAGCTAAAAATCTTCTCAGGATGAGACTATGTCAAGTGTTTAATATAGAAATTAGGATTATCCCAGAGACAGAAGGAATGGGAACCAACTGAGTCTGTTCCTGAATAAATAAGGAGGAACCGTTTATTTTTTCTGAGATTAAAGGGAAAGATGGGCTGGAAATGCAGACAGTTAAAATGAATATAAAAATTGTTTGGATATCATCAATTTTATTACTTTGATCTCTAGACCTCAGTCTCATTGACAGTGCATTTCGGTCCCCTTCACTTCTAACACTCCACTAGCCCATGAAGAACTCTGAGTGCCTGTGGACACAGAAAAAGTCATCTAGACGTGACAGGGGAAGTGCCAGGGTTTCAGTGATAAACAAATAAAAGATGGCTTCACAATGACAAAGATGGACTGGACTGCAACATTCACACGGCCTGAGGAAACAGCTAGAAAAATAATAAATGGATAGATAGATGGATGATTAGTCCCATTCTTAGGGTTGTCAAGTTATATAAATTGCATGATTACTAATGCTATTATAATAGTTTAATATTAAAAAGTTGATCAGACTCTATATATTAAAAAGCTCATTATACTGCAAATCATGCTTGTTTACTTTTCAGAAAATATTGTGAGGTGACCACAGTCTTTTTTTCTTGAATGAAAAATACCATTCTTACACCACTTTCTTAAGGAATTGTAACATTTATGTGCAATTAAGTGTTTTCTAATGTCTCAAAATGGTGGCATTCCTATAAAAATACCTTAAGAATACACCCTGATGCATTTGTTACAGATGCAACTCCCTCAGAAATGCACACCATCTTCATTAATAACATTTGAAAAAGAAATTGTTTCTACATTGGCATATAAATAATTTTCATCTAAGCAATCTCTATATATCAAGAATGAGATTATCAGAATATTTTCTCTCAATCATAGACATGTTTTTCCTTCATTGGCAAGACTCTGTTATTCCACACTGTGAAGGTTCTCCACCACACTGAACTCAAGCACACTCTCCCACTTTTATGCTACCATTATAAAAGGAAAAGAGAAGGAAACCTAGTTAGCGGTTGCCTAGTTAATTATAATGGAGAACGTGTTATGTTTGATTTCTCCCATCCAATCACAGAGATCCTCTCATCTTTAGCAGAATCCCACCCACACACTAAGCCAATGGTCCTCAAAGGTTTCCTCATAAACTACACCTTCTCTGATCTAGAGAACTTGTCATACTCACACACACAAGCACATATACACACATACACACTCTACAGAAATTTAGCCCTCATCAAAGGTAGAAAAACAGTTTTCTTTTAGACATGTTTATCATTTCTTATATTTTTACACATGTATCATCTTAATCATTATAATATAATAATCATCTTAAACTGAGGCTTAAGTGGTAATCTCTAGCCCAGACTTTGACAAAAGTCCTGAATTCCAACTTGGGATGTATTTCTCAGCTCATTTTGCCCCTCACAACAGGCCAAATTGAGGTCTTTCATCTGAAATTTGATGAGGTTTGACTTCTGCTAACCCGCCAGTGATAATTATTAGTTCACATGTTCAAGTTCTGCTTTTGAGATAAAAGGAAGCTTTAAAAGGAAATGCGGGGCTTCCCTGGTGGCCCAGTGGTAAAGAATCTGCCTGCCAATGCAGGAGACATGGGTTCTATTCCTGGTCTGGGAAGATCCCACATGCCTAGGAACAATTGAGCCCGTTCACCACAACTATTGAGCCTGTGCTCTAGAGCTCAAGAGCCACAAATATTCAAGGCTGCAAGGGCTTAGCGCTTGGGCTCCATAACAAGAGAAGCCACCACAATGACAAGCCCGTGTACAACAATGACAAGCCTGCGCACCACAATGACAATCCCGTGCAACACAACTAAAGAGTAGCCCTCACTCTCCACAACTAGATAAAAACCCACTCAACAATGAAGACCCAGCACAGCCAAAAAATTAAAAAATGTTTTAAAAAGGAAATGAAACATACCTAGAGTATAATGTAAAGGACATTCATTATAAAATTCATAATTTACCCACCACTGATCCAGCTGCACTTCTGAGTGTCAGTTTATTTCTTTAGAGTGTTCACAAAATCAAAGAGATTAAGAAGTCATTGAAAAATCACCAAGCCAGTTACCTGGGTTCAGATGGAATTGAACCCATACTAGACTTAGAAAATATCTCCTTCTAATGAACTCCAAATAAATAACCACAACTTCCCCCCTTATCTCCAAATCTCAAAACCTCACCAGTTAATCAGATCCTGTGAATGACAATCAAGACTCTTTGTTTCAAATGTAAGGGAAAATACTTGACAAAATTTGCATTATGACCTTAATACCAAAAGTTATTAGTGAATATAGAAAATAATGAGTCACAGGGAAAAGGCTGTAGGAGGCTGGAATCATGCATGTCTGCCCTGAAAACCACCATCATTCTAGACTTGATTTCATAGGTACTATAAGATGAAAGTTTGGATTTTTTCCATCTTATTTTCCCCTTTCTTGCTAAGATCTCTTTTCCTTTCTTCTCTTTAACTTTAGGAGAAAACAAAATGACAAATGTAAGATACGAGTCCTGGACTTTCCCAACAAAGAGGAAGCCATGAACTCATGAAGTTGCCAAAAGTTAGAAAATTACTCTGCTGAATGTGTTCAGCTGCTGTGAAAACCCCTATTACCTTTCCTGCTCTCCAGTAAATGAACCACCTTTCTGTTCTGTGAACCAACTGTTAGTGGAGGGGAGTGAACAAACCAGCCTTCCAGGATGAGCCAAGGGGGTTTAGTTCTCTTCTGGCTTTGATCACTCACACTTGCTATATCAACCAAATAACCACACACAAAAATAAACTCAAAATGGATTAAAGATCTAAATGTAAGACCAGAAACTATAAAACTCCTAGAGGAGAATATAGGCAAAACACTCTCCGACATAAATCACAGCAGGATCCTCTATGATCCACCTCCCAGAATACTGGAAATAAAAGCAAAAATAAACAAATGGGATCTAATTAAAATTAAAAGCTTCTGCACAACAAAGGAAAATATAAGCAAGGTGAAAAGACAGCCTTCTGAATGGCAGAAAATAATAGCAAATGAAGCAACTGACAAACAACTAATCTCAAAAATATACAAGCAACTTATGCAGCTCAATTCCAGAAAAATAAACGACCCAATCAAAAAATGGGCCAAAGAACTAAATAGACATTTCTCCAAAGAAGACATACGGATGGCTAACAAACACATGAAAAGATGCTCAACATCACTCATTATTAGAGAAATGCAAATCAAAACAACCATGAGGTACCACTTCACACCAGTCAGAATGTTGGCGATCCAAAAACCTGCAAGCAATAAATGCTGGAGAGGGTGTGGAGAAAAGGGAACCCTCCTACACTGTTGGTGGGAATGCAAACTAGTACAGCCACTTTGGAGAACAGTGTGGAGATTCCTTAAAAAATTGCAAATAGAACTGCCTTATGACCCAGCAATCCCACTGCTGGGCATGCACACCGAGAAAACCAGAATTGAAAGAGACACATGTACCCCAATGTTCATCGCAGCACTGTTTATAATAGCCAGGACATGGAAACAACCTAGATGTCCATCAGCAGATGAATGGATAAGAAAGCTGTGGTACATATACACAATGGAGTATTACTCAGCCATTAAAAAGAATACATTTGAATCAGTTCTGATGAGATGGATGAAACTGGAGCCGATTATACAGAGCGAAGTAAGCCAGAAAGAAAAACACCAATACAATATACTAACACATATATATGGAATTTAGAAAGATGGCAATGACGACCCTGTATGCAAGACAGCAAAAAAGACACAGATGTGTATAATGGACTTTTGGACTCAGAGGGAGAGGGAGAGGGTGGGATGATTTGGGAGAATGGCATTGTAACATGTATACTATCATGCAAGAATCGAATCGCCAGTCTATGTCCGATGCAGGATACCGCATGCTTGGGGCTGGTGCACGGTGATGACCCAGAGAGATGTTACAGGGAGGGAGGTGGGAGGGGGGTTCATGTTTGGGAACGCATGTACACCCGTGGTGGATTCATGTCAATGTATGGCAAAACCAATACAGTATTGTAAAGTAAAATAAAGTAAAAATAAAAAATTTTAAAAAAAAAAAGGACCTGCAGAGTGCTTTTAATGGGGCTTTCAATTGCACGATCAAAGAGAAACAGTTGTCAATATTGGGTCGAGACAGAGGCTGGAATAAGGTCCACTTTACCTCCATCTGCCACCCACCCAGCACGTGACAGCATGGCCTCTTACCCACCACTCTGTCTCTTCCGTGTTTGGAAATTTGCTTCTGTACTCAAAAGGTAACACACTTACTATAAAACTTTTTAAGTGAAAACTCCTTTCATGGGCAATGACCACATTTTTATTCATCCTCATAATTTTTTTTTCTTTTTCAAATTATTTTAGTATCTAGACTATATCCACTTGTTCACTCTCATTCATTTATTGAGAGTCTACTAGGTGTCAGATACTAGGCTTCAGTTAGAAAATAGTGAGCCAGAACTTGCACATTTCCTATGTTCAGAGGCACTTACAGTCTATCTACTGTGGAATATTAAATTAAAAAGTCACAAATAGGACCTCTGTACGCAGATGTGTGTCACACACAGACTCCTACGTATACTCAGTGCTGTGAATATATGAAAGGCTGAGCCAGCATTGTCCAGAGGTCAGAGAAGACTTCTCTAATGAAACACTGATCGAGCTGAGAGGTAGAGGAACATCAAAGCTCATTCTGTAACAAAACCACTTTCCTATCTTTTATAAAAATCTATATATTTCAGTTGAATCAACACTGTTCACAGTTTCCACTAAAAATGAGAATAATCCATCTTCCCTTGAAAAAAAAAAAGGTTGAATACTGAAAATATAAAACCCATTCATCTCTCTGTTAAACAATAAACAGAACTCAGTCAGGCTTTTACCCTTTGCTTTCCCATTGAAACTGTGAAATCCATAAAGAAAAATTGAATAGACCACCCTGCACGTTTAAAGTCATGTTCCTCATGCACCCCAAGTAGGATACAAATTAGAGAATCTGGTTTCTTTTTCCTTAATAACAAAACACTTTTTTTTCTTGTCTCATCTTATGGTGACATCTATATTCTTTATCATTCCAATTTCCCCATGAAAGTACATATGTAAAAATACTGCACTGGATAGAAGAAGGGATCCAAAGCCAGTCCACACCAAAGCATTCTCAGACAATTTACCTAAAATGTCTCAAAAGACAAAAGTTGTATCCTTCACTGAAAAATTTACAACACACTCTCAGTTCTTCCTGGATTCTTTGTTCAAATACACCTTGCATCTTCAAGCCCCAGCGTATTTTCTTAATGTTACAATCTCAACCTCTTCCTGCTATTCTAACTATAACCTTCCACATGTAGGAAGCCTCTCATGGTCTTTTCTAGATGGACAGAGTTAGTTTAATTCTTTATTTAGCTCTGTTGCCCTGATTTTTGTTTAGCACAACTTATTCAGCATATTGGCTCAGATGCACGCTCTCAGAAAAACTGGACAGATTAATCAGGTTTGGTGACAAAGATCCTGTTTCTCAACTGTATGGAAACATAAAATATGGCCTGTCATACCTGGAGTGTTTCAGGAGTAATTACAGGGAAGCAACATAGATCTTGTCCATTACTCCCCCTTGTTTATGAGGACTGTCACTCTATCAGGGAAGAAAATGAAATAAGTCTACCATGATTTGTCTTCACAGAACCACACTGCTTCCTAGTTTATCATGCGTTCATATTCTCTCCCACATAACGGTCTTATTGATAGTCTCATGCAAGTCTTGAAGTAGAGGGCAACTACCAAGGTTAGTATATAACAAAGGGCCTAGAATCCAAGGAGATCAGTGTCTGGGACAAGCAGTAAAGTAGCTTCAATCCAGGAATGCCTACAGAATGTAGAATCTGAGAATTGGTAGCTGAACAAGAAGTCTGAGTAACAAGTATTAGAAATTAAAAGTAAGTCAGATCTCAATACGAAGTTACATCTTTTTGTCATTTCATGTTTATTCATATGTTTTCTGTAATGCAGGAAGCAGTTCTCAAGCTGCAGGGAGCCGTCTGCTGGAATGGCAAGTGATAGTCCAAAGCAGAGCAGCATCTGGACCTTACTCTGGACTCCTCCCTTATGTAGCAGCATCACAAATAAGAGATCATCTGATGGTCAGTGCCCTCCTGTGGCTAGGTCCACATACGAGCATTGTGAAAGACAGAGTCATCTCCTGCAACACTGTCTTCAAAATATCGGGGATACATTCCCAGACATCCCAAGGGTCTATCCTTGATCAATATATCAACAAAGTCATTCTCTAAATGATTATCAAATAGTTATCAGTGTGAACTAAACAATCTCTTAGGAATGATAGACTCCACATGTTTACAACTTAGTTTGTATAAAAGTATCATATTTCATTTTATTTAACCTAAAAAGAAATCGATATTTATTAAACACTGAATATGTGGTGATATAAACTTATTTGTCATTCTTCAACTCACTTCATCTTTACAAGACTGCTATGATGTCCATTTTACAGGTCAGGAAACTAAAGCTAAGTTGGGTTGACTACTCTTTTAGTAGTCAGGAGAGCAGAGATGAGCAGACATATGACAGAACAAGTCTGACTTCCAAACACCTGCCTGCCTCCGTTCACAAGTCTACTTCCTATTCACACCAAAAGTGCCTCCTGAATTGTTGGTCAAGATGGCAGCCTTAGTCCACGCCATGGTCTCTCCTTCCTATCCCAAATTCCTATTACAAAATAGCCTGTTGTAACTTAGATGAGGAAACCTAAGCAACCCCCATATTCAGGGAAACTTTCAGGAATCCATCCAAGATAGGAAACAGCATCTAAACAAAGAAAGAAATGAAACCGGAACATCCAGAGGAATGGACTAGAACTCAACAGTGGTAAATAAGGAGAGATTGCTAATAATAGCAACAACCATTTGAAATAACTGCAACAGTTTGGAACAAATTCTAGATAATGTCAACATGGTGGTTGACAAGGGATAGGGAAGAAGAGGAGAAAATTAAAAGAATACTATAGGTCTTTTCTTGGATAAGGCAGAGAAACATATAATCAATTCTGAGCTCTGCTAAATATATATGTATATATATTTAATAAATACATGTATATAAATATATATGTATATAAGTCCCTTCAGTCATGTCCCACTTTGTGCAACCCTGTGGACTATAGCCCACCAGGCTCCTCTGTCCATGAGATTCTCCAGGCAAGAATACTGGAGTGGGTTGCTGTTTGCTCTTCTAGGGGATCTTCTTGACCCAGGGACCAAACTGACATCTCTTGCATCTCCTGCACTGGCAGTCAGGTTCTTTACCATTAGTGCCACCTGGCACTATATACATATGGCTTCCCAGTGGCTCAGATAGTAAAGAATCTGCCTGCAATACAGGAGACTGGGGTTTGATCCCTGAGTTGGGTAGATATTCTAGAGAAGGAATTGGCTACCCACTCCTCTATTCATGCCTGAAGAATCCCAAGTATGAAACGGCATGGCAGGCTACAGTCCACATAGTCACCCCAGTCAGACACAACTGAACAACTAACACTTGAACTTAAACATGAAAGAAAATATATATTTTTGTCTGAAAAATCATTGCTGCAGTTGTTTAGTTTCTAAGTTGTGCAACTCCATGGACTGCAGCCTGCAAAACTCCTCTATTCATGGGATTTTCCCGGCAAGAATATTGGAGTGGGTTGCCAGTTCCTACTCCAAGGGATACTCCTGACCCAGAGATTAAACCTGCATTTCCTGCATTAGCAGGCAGATTCTTTACTGCTGAACCACCAGGGAAGCTGCATACTTAAATATATTATATGTTAAAAATAAATGTATACTTAGTAGGGCTCTAAATTGGTTATATGTCATATATACAAGTATATTTTTGTAAGTCAAATAATTGTGTTTTAAATATATAATTATATATAAATCATATGTATTGGAAATATATTTCAAAACATAAAATTTTACATTTTAAATATACCTAGTTTATTGTTTTTATATTATATATTATTACGTCAATGTACTTCAACAAATTTACTTTAAAAAGAAACCAAGTATGTGCATTAAAAATTTAGAATGCCAATCAGATAAATTTTCAAATAATGAAAGGGGACATAAATTTTAAAAGCAACTACAACAGCAAACACAACAAGATAGTCAATTCAGCAAAAGGCTGGAAAAAATATGGGGAAAGTGTGAGAAGTATGAGAAACATAAAGTAATATGAATTTTGCATAATTCAAACTAAACAGAACTATATTAAACATAATTTTTAAACTACAAGTTTTCATCAATGCTGTTAAATGGAAATATACCTAAAGCAAAATTTCACACAAGTGTAGGAATTAGAGGGGAAAAATGATATACCTAAAAAGTTAATAAAAGTCAGAAAGCTTGCAATGGTGAAAAGGAAGCAGAGGAAGAGGGAAGAGGGAGGGGAATCTAGCAATATGAAAAGCAAGAAGAACAGGAACTAAAGGAGTATATAAAATTAATTAAAGAAAAGTGAAGAAGCAAGATACATAATATTTCAAAAAATGCAATAAAATTAAGAGAAACTGATAAATCTACAACATATTGGGACTTCAATATACCTAACAAATCAAGATTTTTAAACAGAATATAGATTTCATTAGTATTAATAAGTTGTATATATATATATACACACACACACCACAGAAATATGCATCATTTTCAAACATGCAAGAGACAGCCTCAAAAGCTATTAGAATATATCATACTTCAAAAGAACTTATTTCATAATAGTCACAATCAATGGGCAGAATAAAAGAAAATTACAACTAAAAGAGACATCAAAAAACAAAGCAAAAATTTTAACTTGGAGATAAAGTAATTTAAAATAACTCATGTATTAAGAAATAAATTTAAAGGCAAATTGACACTAGAAAATTTAACAATAATGAGAGCATTACATATCAAAACCAGTGGTGTATATCCAAAGAGATTCTCCAAGAAAGTTTTCAGAATTAGATATGCTTAAAAGAAAATAAAAATACAAACAAAAGATGTACATTTTCAATTAAAGATAAAAGCAAAGTAAACTCAAAGGAAATACAAAGGTAAAAGTTTAATTAAATCAAGAACAAAATTATCAACTTTTGAAATAAGTTGCTTTCAAATAAACAGAGAAATGACAAATAAGCATATAAAAAGTTGTTCAAAGTCATTAGTCACCAGGAAAACAAAAATTAAAACCAATATATCATCACACACCTATCAGAATGGATAAAATAAGAAACAATTAAAGCATCAAAGGCTGGAAAGGGGAAACTGCATCATTCATGAAATGGCAACCCACTCCAGTGTTCTTGCCTGGAGAATTCCAGAGACGGGGGAGCCTGGTGGGCTGCCATCTATGGGGTCGCACAGAGTCGGACATGACTGAAGCGACTTAGTAGTAGTAGTAATGGAAAGTTACAATGGTAGTAGTTCAAAAGACATTTTGGCAGTTTCTTATAAAACTAAACACACAATTATCACAAGACCAAACAATTGCACTATTGAGCATTTATCCCAGAAAAAGGAAAATGTATATTCACACAAAAACTTGTCAACAAAAGCTCATGGCAATTTCATTTGTAACAGCCAGATATCTATATATTCCATGGAATATTGTCCAGGAATAAAAAGAGATGCTTTTTTGGAAAGGCACAACAATTTTGATGAATCTTTGGGAAATTATGCTGAGAGAGAAAAAAAAATATTTTGATACAAAAATTCTTAGGAAAGGAAAAAAGATTAGTGATTGCTAGGGATAAAAACATCTACTCCTACTTCATTGACTACCCTAAAGCCTTTACAATGTGGATCATGACAAACTGTGTAAAACTTTTAAAGAGATGAGAATATCAGACCACCTGACCTGACTCCTGAGAAACGTGTATGCATATTAAGAAGCAACAGTTAGAACTAGACATAGAACAATAGGCTGGTTCAAAAGAAAGCATCAGTTCTTCAGTGCTCAGTTTTCTTTATGGTCCAACTTTCACATCCATACATGATGACTGCAAAGACCATAGCTTTGTCTAGGCGGACCTTTGTCAGCAAAGTAATGTCTCTGCTTTTCAATATGCTATCTAGGTTGGTCATAACTTTTCTTCCAGGGAGCAAGCATCTTTTAATTTCAAGGCTGCAGCCCACCTGCAGTGATTTTCGAGACCAAGAAAATAAAGTCTGTCATGATTTCCATTGTTTTGCCATCTATTTGCCATGAAGTGATGGGAAACCAGACACCATGATCTTCGTTTTCTGAATGTTGAGCTTTAAGCCAACTTTTTCACTCTCCTCTTTCACTTTCATCAAGAGGCTCTTTAGTTCTTCACTTTCTGCCCTAAGGGAGGTGTCATCTGCATATCTGAGATTATTGATATTTCTCCCAACAATCTTGATTCCAGCTTGTGCTTCATCCAGCCCAGTGTTTCTCATGATGTACTCTGCATATAAATTAAATAAGCAGGTGACAATATACAGCCTTGACGTACTCCTATTCCTATTTGGAACCAGTCTGTTGTTACATGTCCAGTTCTAACTGTTGCTTCCTGACCTGCATACAGATTTCTCAAGAGGCAGGTTAGATGGTGTGGTATTCCCATCTCTTTCAGAATTTTCCACAGTTTATTGTGATCCACACAGTCAAAGGCTTTGGCATAGTCAATAAAGCAGAAATAGATGTTTTTCTGGAACTCTCTTGCTTTTTCCATGATCCAGTGGATGTTGGTAATTTGATCCCTGGTTCCTCTGCCTTTTCTAAAACCAGCTTAAACATCTGAAAGTAGGGGCATTTTATATCCCCAATACCTATAACAGTACCCTAAAAGTAGTATGTGTTCAAAAAATATTGTGTGAAGGACATATAATACCTGAATTAATTGAGCTATATCATGTGCATGGAAGGGAATGTTGATGCTATAAATATGTTAATTATTCCAATTTAACCTATAAATTTAGTATAATCTTAATCAAGAGTCAAATAGAATGTTGTTATGGAACTTGACAAGATAATTCTGAAATGCATATGGAAGAGACAACGGTCAGGAATAGCCAAAGCTTGGTGGTTCAGAAATTGACAATTTGATCAATAAAATAGAAGATAAATAAGTGGGACCATTATATGTCAAAATTTTGTATGTAAGAGGAATCAGCATTTCAGGTTAGTGGGCAAAGGCTTTTAAATACTTTTTAAAAATTCAGGAAATATAAAGTGCTTTACATACTCCTCTGTTTATTTCACAATATATACCTATTTCAATTCATCACATGATACACCTTAAATTTACACAATATTATATCTCAACAATATCTCAGTGAAGGTAGGGAGAAAAATATACTGAAAAAATATATATGACTAAAGATTATTCATACCTAAGTCTGCCTAACTCTTACCACTGTGAGAATCAAATGAAATGCTACTTGTAAAAGAATAATAAAGTATATCAAGATGACTTTAATATAATAACAGCTTGTAAATTAAGTATTAAGAATTATTTCATAATTTTATAATAATAATTGAAAACTGAGGGATGGCAACAATCAAATCTTTTTTTTTTTTAGTACTTAGAATGTTTGCTGAATTACATCAGAATCTGGTCTTCTATTCTCTTACCTTGGTCTATTGTCTTTTAGTTTCTCTTATATATTGATTTATTTTAATAATTAGCTAGAAAAGCAATCTTCCATCTACAAATACAACACAATTAAATCTTGCATTTACCACTCATATAAAGCCATTTTCAGTGTGAAATTAAAAGGGACTAGAAAGCTTCAACTGTTTTTTGTTTTGTTTTTTAGACATAGAAGCCAGGTATGTTTCCCTTTCAGTTTCACGGTTTGGTACATCTATCTACTTAAATCTAAACCCCTGCTGGGATTATAAATTGCTACAGAGAACAAAAATAGTTAAGTTTTTCTTCCCTCAAACTGTGGAGAATTACCTACCAAATATATTTATATTTTTTAATAACAGCTATTTGAAAAATGACTTCTAAATTGTTACTTAGTTAAAAAAACTCTTTCCAAGGAGTAAAAATGTAAGTGAGGAGGGATTACAGCAGTTATTTGTCAAGACAAATGAAGCCACAGGATAAATCAACTGCATCTTTGTGGCTTAGGATATAAAATAAGCCATGAAAGATCAATGACATAAATCAAGGACAGACCGCATGTTGAAATAAATTTGAAACTTCTGTACATGGCATGGACTGGTGGGCAACTGATTCAATAGGTAATGCAGCAATGGTTTGTCTAATTTACAGAGACTCTCTGAATTCAATTTGTATAACCACCTAGAAAATTACAGCACTCAGGAGAAGTTAAAGAGCATGAACACTAAAAATCTAAGCCAAAATGGTTTTTAATGCATACTGGAAAAAGCTTTGATTTCTTAGATTCATAATCATCACCTAAAATAACATAGTTTGTCAAAGAATTTTATTCATCTTTCAAGTAACCATAGAGCAGTAATATTTCCCTGAGGCTTAAAAAAAAAAAATTGCTCTTGGCTCCCGTCTTATGTTAAGCTCCTTGAGTCATGGAGAGAGAAGCAATAATTTTAGCCTCAAACCTTCCCAACTAAAATCCCTCACCCTTGTATAAAAATCAGGAATTAATTCTCACTTCATCCTCACGTCTGACTAAAAAACACATTCACAGAAATTCTGGTAATGGAAATAAGCAGAGTGAAAATGGATGGATTTTTAGGAGTAGATGAACACTAATTTATTTTCTTAAAATAGAAAAATATATTAGGGGTTATTATAAAAATTAAATTTTCTAATGATATATGAAGAGCTCTCAGATGTTAACCATATCCCTTCTCTAAAAAATAGAAATCATTAATCACCATCTCAATCGAGTTACTCATTGTGAGTCATCATTTATATTGATCTAATGTGGTCTGGGATAGTCTCACTCATGATTATATTTTCTGTAGGCCCCCAAATCACTCTTTTAAATTGGAAGAGATACAATGAGGGGAAAGAAGTAAAGATTGGCATAGGGATCTGTATCACCATGGAACTCTCAGCTATGAGCTATCCAGAACTTCATGAATAAGATAAATAAAACTAGCCTCTAACAGAGACACAGTTGAAAACAGAACATTAGAATCATGATTTTAGATGAAACCTCATTTTAACAGGGTGGTCACAATGTAGCTTTATAAGTGACCAGAATTATTCCTTTTCTGGGAATTTTCCATTTCAAGAAAAGAAAACAATCTCATTTCTGTCTTCTCACATTTATATGTAATCTTTGTTGTTGTTTAGTCACTAAGTCCTGTCCAACTCTTTTGCAACCTCATGGACTGTAACCCACCAGGCTCCTCTGTTCATGGGATTTCCCAGGCAAAAATATTAGATTGGGATGCCATTTCCTTCTCCAGGGGATCTTCTCAACCCAAGGATCTAACCCAAGTCTCCTGAATTGGCAGGTGTATTCTTTATCACTGAGCCACCAGGGAAGCCCCACATGTAATCTACATGTACATAAAACATGTTATGTGTACATTTACACATATTACATGTACATGTTTCTTTGAAGATATGTAAGGGACATGCAGAGTATCAGTGGGGAAAAAAAATGGCAGAATGCCCAACCTTTGGCAATGAAAACAAGAGACTTGGTTTAGATCATGTTGCTGGGATGATAAAACAGTTTGGGGTAAAGTCTTAATCTCATTTTTGCTGTGAGGACTAAATAACAAAATTCAGAACAATTTGCATGCCCTGTCTATATTCTATCTGTGCCTTAATTTACATCTTAAATACCACTGATTCCACAAAACCAGTTCAAGGCCTACCTCAGATCATAGGCTCCTGCTGCAGTAATATAATTGAAGAGTGACTGTTATTTGTCAGACACAATGTGGGGCAGATTGCATATATGTAGTTTCCCTTTATCCCATTTACACTGCTATAGGCACATTGGCTTCCTCTTCATTATTCCTTAGACATTAACACAGCAGTCACAATCCCACCAAAGGGCTTTCCATCTGCCGTTGCTTCCATCTCGAAGGTGTTCTCACAAGAAATGCACAGGTAACCTCATCACCTTCACACCTTTCCTTCAACATCACCATCTTAGTGAACATACCTGATGCTGTCCCTGCCCCCACACTCCGAAACACCCAGCTTCTGCTCTACTTATCCTTTGTCTGCCTAGTGATTACTATCTGCTTGTTGGTGTTCAGTCACCCAGTCATGTCTGACTCTTTGCAACCCCACAGACTGTAGCACGCCAGGCCTCCCTGTCTCTCACCACTCCATCTCCCAAAGTTTGCCCAAGTTCATGTCAATTGCATGGTCATCCAGCCATCTCATCTTTGGATGCCCCCTTCTCCTGCCCTCAATTCTTTCCAGCATCAGGGACTTTTCCAATGAGTCAGCCATTAGCATCGGGTGAACAAAATACTGGAGTTTCAGTGTTAGCATCAGTCCTTCCAACTAGTATTCAGGATTGAATTCCTTTAAAATGGACTAGTTTGATCTCCTTGTTGTCCAAGGGACTTTCAGGAGTCTTCTCCAGCACCACAGTTCAAAGGCATCAAATCTTTGGTGCTCTGCCTTCTTTACAGTCCCGCTCTCACAACCTCATGTGACCTCTGGGAAGACCAGAGCCTTGACTTATGTGGACCTTTGTTGACAGAGTATGTCTCTGTTTTTCAACACACTGTCTAGATTTGTCATTGCTTTCCTGTCAAGAAGCAATCATCTTCTAAGTTCACGGCTGCAGTCACCATCCACAGTGATTTTAGAGCCCAAGAAGAGGAAATCTGTCACTATGTCTACCTTCTCCTTTATATTTGCCATGAAGTTATGGGGCCAGATGCCATAATCTTGGTTTTTTTAATACTTAGTTTTAAGCCAGCTTTTTCACTCTCCTCCTTTGCCCTCATGGAGAGCCTCTTTAGTTCCTCTTCACTTTCTGCCACTGGAGCAGTATCATCCACATATCTGAGGTGGTTGATGTTTCTCCTGCCTATCTTGATTCCAGCTCGTGACTCATCCAGCCTGGCATTTAATATACTATCAATTCTCTTATTTACTGTGTCCATTATTTATTGCCTGTCTTCCCCCTTTAGAATGTAGGCTCCATGAGAGTACGAATCTTTGTTTAGCTCACTCTTATATTCCAAAAGCCCACAACAGTATCTGATACATGTGTGTGTGTGCTAAGTCACTTCAGTCATTTCCAATTCTTTGTGATTCTATGGACCATAGTCCCCAGGCTCGTCTGTCCATAGGATTCTCTAGCAAGAATATTGGAGTGGGTTGCCACGCTCTCCTGCAGGGGGTCTCCCCAACCCAGGGATAAAACCCATGTCTCTTCTATTATCAGCAACTATATGACAATAAAATGGACAACTTGGAAGAAATGGACGAATTCTTAGAAAAGTATAACCTTCCAAAACTGAACCAGGAAGAAATAGAAAATCTTAACATACCCATCACAAGCACAAAAATCGAAACTGTAATCAAAAATCTTCCAACAAACAAAAGCCCAGGACCAGATGGATTCAAAGGTGAATTCTATCCAAAAATTCAGAGAAGAGATAACACCTATCCTACTCTTCCAGAAAATTGCAGAGGAACATAAACTGGCAAACTCATTCTATGAGACCACCATCACCCTAATACCAAAAGCAAGCAAAGATGCCACAAAAAAAGAAAACTACAGGCCAATATCACTGATAAACATAGATGCAAAAATCCTCAACAAAATTCTAGCAAACAGAATCCAACAACATATTAAAAAGATTATACATCATGACTAAGTGGGCTTTATCTCAGGGATGCAAGGATTCTTCAATATTCACAAATCAATCAATGTGATACACCACATTAACAAATTGAAAGATAAAAACCATATTATTATCTCAACAGATGCAGAGAAGGCCTTTAACAAAATTCAGCATCTATTTATGATAAAAACCCTCCAGAAAGCAGGCATAGAAGGAACATACCTCAACATAATAAAAGCTATATATGATAAACCCACAATAAACATTATCCTCAGTGGTGAAAAATTGAAAGCATTTACCCTAAAGTCAGGAACAAAACAAGGATGCCCACTCTCACCACTACTGTTCAACATAGTTTTGGACGTTTTGGCCACAGCACTCAGAGGAGAAAAAGAAATAAAAGGAATCCAGATTGGAAAATAAGAAGTAAAACTCTCACTGTTTGCAAATGACATGATCCTCTACATAGAAAACCCTAAAGACACCACCAGAAAATTACTAGAGCTAATAAATGAATATAGTAAAGTTGCAGGATATAAAATAATAAATCCCTTGCATTCCTATACACTAACAATGAGAAAAAGGGAAGAGAAATTAAGGAAACAATTCCATTCACCATTGTGATGAAAAAAATAAAATAGGAATAAATCTACCTAAAGAAACAAAAGACCTATATATAGAAAACTATAAAACACTGATGAAAGAAATCAAAGATGACACAAATAGATGGAGAAATAACCATATTCATGGATCAGAAGAATCAATGTAGTGAAAATGAATATACTATCCAAAGTAATCTATAGATTCAATGCAATCCCAATCAAGCTACTGACCATATTTTTCACAGAACTAGAACAAATAATTTCAAAATTTGTATGTAAATACAAAAAAAAAACCTTTGAATATCCAAAGCAATCTTGAGAAATATGAATGGAACTGGAGGAATCAGTCTGCCTGACTTCAGGCTATACTACAAAGTTACAGTCATTAAGACAGTATGGTACCAGCACAAAGACAGAAACATAGATCAATGGAACAAAATAAAAAGCCCAGAGATAAATCCATGCACCTATGGACACCTTACCTTTGACAAAGGAGGCAAGAATATACAATGGAGAAAAGACAATCTCTTTAACAAGGGGTGCTGGGAAAACTGGTCAACCACCTATAAAAGAATGAAACTAGAACACTTTCCATAAACAAAAATAAACTCAAAATTGATTAAAGATCTAAATGTAAGACAAGAAACTATAAAACTCCTGGAGGGAAACACAGGACAAAACACTCTCTGACATAAATCACAGCAGTATCCTCTATGACCCACCTCCCAGAGTAATGGAAATGAAAGCAAAAATAAACAAATGGGATCTAATTAAACTTAAAAGCTATTGCACAGCAAAGGAAACCTTGAGTAAGGTGAAAAGACAGCCTTCAGAATGGGAGAAAATAGTAGCAAATGAAGCAATTGACAAAGAATTAATCTCTAAAATATACAAGCAGCTTATGCAGCTCAATACCAGAAAAATAAACAACCCAATCAAAAAATGGACCAAAGAACAAAACAGACATTTCTCCAAAGAGGACATACAGATGGCTAACAAATACATGAAACTATGCTCAGCATCACTCATTATCAGAGAAATGCAAATCAAAACAACCATGAGGTACCATTTCACGCCGGTCAGAATGGCTGCTATCCAAAAGTCTACAAGCAATAAATGCTGGAGAGGGTGTGCAGAAAAGGGAACCCTTTTACACTGTTGGTGGGAATGCAGCCAGTAGTACAGCCACTATGGAGAACAGTGTGGAGATTCCTTAAAAAACTGGAAATAGAACTGCCATATGACCCAGTAATCCCACTGCTAGGCATACACACTGAGGAAACCAGAATTGAAAGAGACACGTGTACCCCAATGTTCATCACAGCACTTGTTTACAATAGTTAGGACATGGAAGCAACCTAGATGTCCATTGGCAGACAAATGGATAAGAAAGCTGTGATACATATGCACAATGGAATATTATTCAGCCATTAAAAAGAATGCATTTGAATCAGTTCTAATGAGGTGGATGAAACTGGAACCTATTATACAGAGTGAAGTCAGAAAGAAAAACACCAGTACAGTATATTAACACATATATATGGAATTTAGAAAGATAGTAACAATGACCCTATATGCAAGACAGCAAAAGAGACACACAGACTTTTGGACTCTGTGGGAGAAGGTGAAGGTGGGATGATTTGAGAGAATAGCACTGAAATAGCATTGAAACATGTAAATTACCATATGTGAAGTAGATCACCAGTAAGTTCAATGCATGAAACAGAGCACTCAAAGTTGGTGCACTGGGACAACCCTGAGGGATAGGATGGGGAGGGATATGGGAGGGGGGTTCAGGATGGGGGACACATGTACAACCATAGCTGATTCATGTCAACGTATGGCAAAAACCACTACAATATTGTAAAGTAATTAGCCACCAATTAAACTAAATTAATTAATTTTTAAAAAACATGTCTCTCATATCTCCTACATTGGCAGGCAGATTCTTTATTACTAGCACCATCTGAAAATTAGTGTGCAATAAATACTTGGTTAATGAACAAATGAACATATGTCTCCAACCCTCACAATGACCCATAAGATAGGTATCACATTTCACTTAAGATGAAAAACAAACCTCATAAAGACCAATAAGTGATCCAAGTTGACACAGTCAGGAAGTACAGAATTATTACTGCATTATTATTACTTACATTATTACACCTACTACTTTGACCTCAAATATAACATCAGTTCTACGCATGCCTCATCATTTTCCCCAGGAGTACACTGTCTGGTGTTTATTAAGTGCTCAGTAAACAAGTGTCTGCCTGCAATGTGGGAGACCCAGGTTCAATCCCTGGGTCAGGAAGATCCCCTGGAGAAGGAAATGGCAACCCACTCCAGTACTCTTGCCTGGAAAATTCCATGGATGAAGAAGCCTGGTAGGCTACAGTCCATGGGGTCGCAAAGAGTCAGAGACAACTAAGCGACTTCACTTCAGTTCACTTCACTTCAAACATACCAGAGACAGGAAGGAGAAGGAACAGGTCAAAACCCCTATCCATTATCAGCAGTTCTGATTTTCAAAAAGTAAGCTATGAATGGGAACAACATTACAAATTAATAGTCAATTTCCCAGAACCACCATCCTTAAGAAAGTCAAGTAGAAGGATAACCCATCTGTCATAATAAAAGCAGCCTACGTATTACTGGAGAAGGAAATGGCAACTCACTCCAGTACTCTTGCTTGGAAAATCCCATGGACAGAGGAGCCTGGTAGGCTACCATCTGTGGGGTCGCAAAGAGTCGGACACAACTGAGCGACTTCACTTTCACTTTTCACTTTCACATATTACTAGCTACCTTAATTCTTATTTAGAAAAATGATATTTTCTATTCTTATTCCAGTCTGTAGGTACTAGTCTAGAAAATGACCTGAAATTAATAATATGACATTTTTAAATTTGACAATCTAGAAATAATTGACATGTTTTTAACCTGACCTTTCTTGATTTGTGTCATTTTTCAGCTTCAGTACAAAGTATGACTCCATTGAGAAAAAATATCTATTAGAAATTATCATGGAACTAGTTGCTTTGATATTTTCTTAATGTACCCTTCCCTAACTTTTTAAGGAATCCCCTGTCACTGTATTAATACGATGTTTCTAAATACAGTAGTGTTTATTTGTAGAAGTACACACATGACCTTCATAATCTGGCAATTATACGCAATACTGCCATGTGAGATGCTACAAAGAATGAATACTTTGATAAAATACTTATGAGAATATTCAAGTTTTAAATGTGCATATCTTGCCATTTGAGCAGTGAAAAAAGACAGAAAGTAAATTCTTAAGGATAAATTATCAGGGAAATTCCCACTAGATATTGGATTTTTTATACTTTGAGAACAGGTTCTTTGTCTTATTCACCTTTGAATTTTCAGAGCTGAGTCAGTTCCTGGCACAGAACAAACATTTAATAAATGTTTATAGAATCCAATCAGTATACCACAGGTCTCATCTAGAGATCTCCTTGCTTCAATTAAGCACTCTATGAAGAATAACAATTGTTTTATCTAATTGACTCTGTAACTTTATAACTGGCCAAAACTCTTGTGAGGTACCCACCAATTATTTGGGTATAACTTATTGTGCTTTTGTAATTTTTCTGCATTGAATTAATGCAATCAACCTACTATATAAATATGCATATTCTTCTAACTATCCCCCTATTTCTTGAGAGTGGGGACTATGTGCTCTGGTGTATACTTCATTTAATAGAATATTTAAGGCTTGTAAAGTTCCAGAACTACTGTCATTTATAGAAGAAATCTAAAGAAAAAACACCAAAGCAAGAAATCGAACTCTTGGGGGTATAAGCTTTTATTCTTTCCCAGTAGACTTCTTAAGGGTTACAAATCCCATAAAAATTTACACATGATATTTAAACAAGTGTAAAGAAACCTGAGCACTGAAGAATTGATGCTTTTAAACTGTGGTGCTGGAGAAGATTCTTGAGAGTCCCTTGGCCTGCAAGGAGATCAAACCAGTCAATCCTAAAGGAAATCAATCTTGAATATTCAAGACTGATGGCTGAAGCTCTAATACTTAGGCCACATGATGCAAACAGCTGACTCATTAGAAAAGACCCTGATGATAGAAAAGATTGAAGGCAGGAGGAGAGGGGGATGACAGAGAATGAGATGGTTGATGGCATCACTGGCTCGACGGACATGAGTTTGAGCAAGCTCCAAGAGCTGGTGATGGACAGGGAGGCCTGGCGGGCTGCAGTCCATGGGGTCACAAAGAGTTGGACATGACTGAGCGACTAAACTGAACTGATTTAAACAAGTGAAGTCAGTAAAAGTAAACATGGAATTATCTCATAAGCTCCTAAGTTTCCAAGAGTCATGTACTATTCTATCTATATCCCAGTGTTAGAAACATAGCAGATCCTCAACTGATGTTGAAGTGAAAGTATATGTAAATGGGGAAAATATTATTCCAAAAGTCATTTTCTAAAGGTTAGCTCTTTATGGAAGTACCACCATTTTGGTAACAATCATACCTAATCATAGTACTAAATCTTTTTTTTATTGAACACTTATTTGACACCAGGTGCTATGAAAGCATTTTATGTATATTATCTCACTCAATCTTAAAATGCAACTTCAATAAGAGAAAGGCATTATAATGCCCACTTGACAAATGAGGAAATTGTGGTTTAGAAACAAGCAACTTGCCCAAAGTCATTCTTGGCCCAAAGCCAGGATTTGAGTCCGCGTGTGGCTGATGTATACACTCTCTACCACAACCGTGCCTGGAGTAATCAACTGATTGGGGGATCACTACTGAAAGGAAGACATAGCTAAAAAGAAGGTCAGTACATTTCTTAAGCATCCAAATTTTAATGCTATTTTTTAAACATGTTAAAAATTAGGCTTCTTCTTAAGGTTACAGTTTTATGATATTAGAAAGAACAACCCTGATGTGAGAAGTAATTAACTTCAGGGGAAAGCCCCTGATTCAATGAAGCCTTTTTATTAAAACACTGAAACAATTAAGTTTCTTGTACCACTGAAGTGCCTTTTCTGTTTTTCTGATGAGAAAAAATCTTTCCCTGTTGCTATATAAACTCTGGATTCTGTTCTGAAAACCTCCAGGCCAGAAAACACAACTAATGGGATTTGAGAACACAGAGATGCTCTGGAACTGAAAGGTTTGATTAGATAGGCGAGAAGCACAACTCAACAGAAGCTCACACCAATATGCTCACAAGGCGGTACAGGTGCAAATACATGCTGAGCCTCAGAAAACATTTTCTCATCCTTTCAGGCTCTCAATCCCAACAAGTAACTGACAGTTCAGCTGAAAGAGAAGAGGTCCAGATGAAGGTAAAAATAACAGAGCCCACATTGTACAGGGAGGCAATTTTCTATCCACTTAATCACTGAGCAGGAGCCTGAAAGACTGAGAAGCAATTTATATGGGAGGTAATGTGGTTCATTTTCTAGAAATCTGAGAAATTGGGTTTTGAGGGTTCATACCAATAAAATAGGGATATAGACTAGCATAAAAACTGGAGCCTACCCTATAGTTTAAAATATGTTTAACTACCATGAAGGAGGTTATATTTTATTTTGCTATAATCAGCATAAGATCTGCTTTACTTCTATTATATGGCTTTACATTGTCATATAACTTCTTTTGTTCTGCATTAAATGACCTAACATTTTTTATGAGACTGAGCTCTGTTTATCTCATTGCAAGAACAGAAATTATTCACTTACTACTGCCTATTTAAATGTATTCTTGGGGGACAAAAGGGCAAAAAAACAATGTTTACTTTTTGCATTGTCTTAAATACAGTCCTTGCTGAAAATATGAGTGCATTCATACATGTACTGATAGTTAATGATATACTATCAACTGAAATCTATACACCTCTTAAATAGTGAATTTTGACTGGAAGACTGAAAATGTTCTGTGAATGAGAAATTTATCTGCTGCAAAATCCAGTATAATACCAGGGATAAAATCTTTTCTAATTGTACATGTAAAATCCTGCTTAATACTTGCTCTGACTATTTACTGGAAATGAGACGAGGGAAGAGTTTGCTCAATATGCCTGCCTGAAAATGGACCGAGCATTCCAACGTGGGGCTCTCTTATTGACCCATTTTTACAAATTAACTTAACTACTTGGACATCATCCTCTTAATTCTTAAAATCCAAAGCATACCCCACATTATTCTTCATCTTAACATTCCTATGGCTCTTTTCTCTTAATGTCTAATTGCTTTTCCACTGAAATTCCTTTCAAAAGACTCAAATGGAATCCGATTACTAGAAGAGGCATCATATTAACAGTTAAGGATTCAATTCCTAATCTTTCTATCAAAAGAGGGAAATATTTTTCAGCAGGAGGCTGGACATTTAACCTTTTTATTCCTCTGCTTTCTTATCTGTGTAAGAGGGCATAGTGAAGGGCCATGGCTGAGAGTATGGCTTTCAGTTCAGTTCAGTTCAGTCACTCAGTCGTGTCCGACTCTTTGCGACCCCATGAACTGCAGCATGCCAGGCCTCCCTGTCCATCAACAACTCCTGGAGTTCACTCAAACTCACGTTCATCAAGTCGGTGATGCCATCCAGCCATCTCATCCTCTGTCGTCCCCTTCTCCTCCTGCTCCCAATCCCTCCCAGCATCAGAGTCTCTTCCAATGAGTCAACTCTTCACATGAGGTGGCCAAAGTATTGGAGTTTCAGCTTTAGCATCAGTCCTTCCAAAGAACACCCAAGACTGATCTTTAAAATGGACTGGTTGGATCTCCTTGCAGTCCAAAGGACTCTCAAGAGTCTTCTCCAACACCACAGTTCAAAAGCATCAATTCTTCAGTGCTCAGCTTTCTTTTTTTTTAATATAAATTGATTTATTTTAATTGGAGGTTAATTACTTTACAATATTGTATTGGTTTTCCCATACATCAACATGACTTTTCTTCACAGTCCAACTCTCACATACATGACCACTGGAAAAACCATAGCCTTGACTAGATGGACCTTTGTTGGCAAAGTAATGTCTCTGCTTTTCAATATGCTATCTAGGTTGGTCATAACTTTCCTTCCAAGGGGTAAGCGTCTTTTAATTTCATGGCTGTAATCACCATCTGCAGTGATTTTGGAGCCCAAAAAAATAAATAAAGTCTGACACTGTTTCCACTGTTTTGGCATCAGTCTAATCATACTAATCCTTACTACATGAGATTTGAGGTAAGTGATTTACGCCCTCCTTCTGATTTCCCTCATTTGAGAAATGATGTGTAGAGTGGACTTTTGGACTCTGAGGGAGGGAGAGGTGGGATGATTTGGGAGAATGGCATTGAAACATGTATACTATCATGTAAGAAACGAATCGCCAGTCTATGTTCAATGCAGGATACAGGATGCTTGGGGCTGGTGCACGGGGATGATCCAAAGAGATGATATGGGGTGGGAGGTGGGAGAGGGGTTCATGTTTGGGAACTCATGTACATCCGTGGTGGATTCATGTCAATGTATGGCAAAACCAATACAGTACTGTAAAGTAAAATAAAGTTAAAATAAAATTTTTTTTAAAAAGTAACATTATATTAGGAACTGGAATAAATGAAAAAGTGTTTGTGAAAGCCTAGTAAACTTAAAAGAGATTGACTAATAAATGACAGTTACATAGCTTGGTTTTGTATCCTGCCAGAGGAAGTCCCTTCTAAATTTTGGGGTAAAGGAGGTTTTATTAAGAATGCCTAAAAATCCAGAAGAATCCATTAAATATTTGTTTGAGCACATAAATTTTAAAATTTTAATGCAAATAATAAATAGACAAATCATAAACTATAAAATGAGGCTAAAGAAGTAACTCCCAAACTGAAAAAGATTATTTGTAACACACTGAATAAACAATTATCTTTCATATATAAAAAATTAGTAAAAAGAAACTACACATGAACAAAAACAATGGATAGATAACATTAATAGGTGCATAACTTGCAAAATATACACATATACAGGTATAAATGGTCGATAAGCATAATACATATATTCAAACCTACTCATCATTGAAGTATCAGAAATAAAAACAAAATTTTTTCAACTCTCAAACAGGCAAAGCTATTTTAAAACTGACAAAATCAACATTGGAAAGAAGTAAAAGAAATGAGAATACTCAAAATATATTTGTAGATTGTAGTTATAGCCTTTCTGGTTTGACACTATATAGCCAAATAAAAATAAGAATGCCCTTTGTGCCGCCAATCCCACCTTCAGGAATTTGCTTCCAAAAAAGCACTTGTCCACATAACAAAAGATCTGTGGAAATCATGTTTACTATAATATTGTTTATAACGTATATATTGGAAGTGACTGTTCTTCAATATGGGACTGCTTAAATATATTATGTTAAAGCCATATAAGGTGAAAGTCACTCAGTCGTGTCTGACTTTTTGCGACTCCATGAACTATACAGTCTATGAAATTCTCCAGGCCAGAATATTGGAGTGGGTAGCCTTTCCCTTCTCCAGGGGATCTTCCCAACCCAGGGGTCTCTCGCACTGCAGGCAGATTTTTTACCAGCTGAGCCACAAGGGAAGTCCATATAAAGCAGTACGATATAACCATTCTAAAACATGGTATATACTTATTGTCATGGCCACAGAAAAGACATCCCTAATACACTGTGAGCACAGGAATAGGTTACAGAACAATATGTATACTTCTGTGCTACTTAATAAAAAGCTATATGGGAAATAGATGGGGAAATAGTAGAAACAGTGTCAGACTTTATTTTGGGGGGCTCCAAAATCACTGCAGATGGTGACTGCAGCCATGAAATTAAAAGACGCTTACTCCTTGGAAGAAAAGTTATGACCAACCTAGATAGCATATTCAAAAGCAGAGACATTACTTTGCCGACTAAGGTTGGTCTAGTCAAGGCTATGATTTTTTCTGTGGTCATGTATGGATGTGAGAGTTGGACTGTGAAGAAGGCTGAGCACCGAAGAATTGATGCTTTTGAACTGTGGTGTTGGAGAAGACTCTTGAGAGTCCCTTGGACTGCAAGGAGATCCAACCAGTCCATTCTGAAGGAGATCAGCCCTGGGATTTCTTTGGAAGGAATGATGCTAAAGCTGAAACTCCAGTACTTTGGCCACCTCATGCGAAGAGTTGACTCATTGGAAAAGACTCTGATGCTGGGAGGGATTGGGGGCCCAAGGAGAAGGCGACGACCGAGGATGAGATGGCTGGATGGCATCACAGACTCGATGGACGTGAGTCTGAGTGAACTCCGGGAGATGGTGATGGACAGGAAGGCCTGGCGTGCTGTGATTCATGGGGTCGCAAAGAGACGGACACAACTGAGCGACTGAACTGAACTGAATTTCCCTGGTGGCTCAGATGGTAAAGCATCTGCTTGCAATGCAGGAGACCTGGGTTCAATCCTTGGGTCAGGAAGTTCCCCTGGAGAAGGAAATGGCAACGCATTCCAGTACTCTTGCCTGAAAAATTCTATGGACTGAGGAGCCTGGTCAGCTACCATCCATGGGGTCGCAAAGAGTCAGACATGACTGAGCGACTTCACATTAACTTCACTTTCACATGTACATGGAGAAATTTCAGAAAGTGTATTCACCCAAATACGTCTAGGTAGTGGGACTTCAGATGATTATGATCTCACATTTATATTTTCTGTATGGTTTCAATTTTCTTCAAAAGTGTACATTACTTTTCTATTCAGAACAAAATGAAATTATTTTTATCTTATTAGCAAACAAATATTATAGCTAATTCTCTAGAAATGATGTTTTAATAACAACATAACTTCTCTAGGTTTTGTTGTTTTTCTTTTCCTGAAAGCTTTATAAGGTTAGAAAAGCATTCTGGGATCCACAGGGATTTTAAAAAAAACATAAAAGGAAATTACAGTATTGCTGAGATGATTAAACTGGAAGCATCTCACATCCTAGACTAGAGTGAAACTTAACCAAGTTCCATAACTTACGAGCTGGTCGGCTTTCAACAAGTGACTCAACCTGTCTACGCTCAATTTCTCTCCTCTGTGAAACATGGGCAATAATATCACTTAACTCAGAAGATTATTATGGGGATGAAATGAGTCAAATTATGTAAAGCACTTAGATTCATACTTGACATCCTAAAAAGAATTGTCAGCTATTCACTATAAAATGAGATCCTCTAAAGAATCATTCTTCCCTGTCATGGAAGTATATGAAATATTTACTGTTGTTATCATCTACCTGCTCACAATGCGTCACCCAAAGACACTGTGAGAGGATGAATCATTTTCTCTGTCTCAGAATACCAAGGGTCAAACAGTCTTTTGAACGTGATTAAATTTACATATAATATCACCAAACCAAAGGTAGAAAGAGAGGTCAATGAAGGCTTAGGAAGGCAGACCAGACTGCCAAGGTCCCAGGGTATCTGAGGATGTCCAGTCTTGGCAAAATGATATTAGCTACTCTGACAAATCAATAAAGTCCTATAAAAAAACTATTACTAATACCTTACATTTACACAGTGCGTGACAGTTTTCAGGGAGCTTGCCCATCTCCATAATGGGTTGACAGTGTCTCTGATCACTGTGCCAGTTCAACAGGGAAATGGAGACTGATGCTTGACCAGCACTTTAGGACACCATCTCCCACTGGGGCAAATGGTACAGTAGAGCTGGAGGTCTAGGAACAATGGTGGAGAAAAACGTGGAAGAAGAGGCAGATGATTGAAAGAGGAGCCAGGATACTCCTGTGTATGAGGAGCAGCAATAGGGCAGGACCCCCCAGAGAATGTTTTCCATCAACTCTGGAGCTCCTCTAGTGAAATCTGGAAAGCTTACTCTGAGTGCAATGAAGAAAATGAGAAAAACTGAGCCTCTCAAGCTAAAGCATGGTTGGAAGAGTGGGGGTTAATTTGTTCATCCATTTATTCTGATGTACAGAGCATTCTAAGTGTCAGATTACAATGAGATGCAAAACTCTCATGGGTTACACAGTGTGGTACCCTGCCAGCTCACCTCTCTTACCCCTCTTCCAATTCCAGGGTGACCCTAAGAAATCTTCAACCCTCCAATACAATTTAAAAACCACTGGACTCAGTGTTGTTGTAGTTTTTAAAAAATTTCTCACTACAAATTTATTTAGGTTATTTTGTCAAGAAATAAAAATTACAGTCTTGAAAATAAAATTCATTAAACATGAAATCTAAAACACCAATAAATTATTCAAAGCTATTAATTTCTGAAAAATAATTTCTCTTCCCATTCCCTCATTAACAATTTATAGTAATTTATCTCATTAGGGAACTTAGTTCTGAATGTATATGATAAGAAAGAAAAATGCTGTCTGAAAATTTAAAAAACATAAACACATTACCAAGACTCCCCTAAAACAGAGGTCATGCATTCATTTATAAACTTGTGAACATTCTCATTACATAAAAGAAATCCTGCAAACTACAAAAGAGCTTTCTATTTCAATAAAGCAGTTAAGTACATTAATTGTTCAGTGTTATCACTTAAAAGCAGCACAATTAATTTGTCATTCTATTAATGTCTATTAATTCTATTAATGTGTGGCTGTCTATCATTTAGGTATCTCAAGGTGCTTTCCAAACCATTTATTTTATTTTTATCCTTTGTTGTAGAGGTGAAAAACACATTTCGTAGCAGACCAGAGAGCTTGACATTAGTTTAGAAACAACAACAAAAAAAATGGTCAAATGCGGCTCAGCATGTTCCATAATTAAACACGTTTGCAAGGACATAGGGCTCTGTTTTCACTTTCTTGCTACAAAAAACTTCTTATTAATCCTAAGCAAATCAAAACAGAATCTTAAAAACCTACCACTTCTCTGAATAAATGGAAGATAAATTAAGCTTGTTCTTTGAAACACAAGAAAGTATGATTTGTGTTTCATGACTTTGTGGATAGAATCTCAAATCCTAACGAATATGTCATAGACCATTAGTAAGAAAAAGAATATGCCTGTGTATTATACCCAGAAATTGAATGTGGTGGAGAAAGGTTTAGAGACAACTCCATCAGTTCTGACCAAGTTTTGGGTCATCAATATCCCAGGAAATCTCCATGAAGACACATGATTTTTTATGACTAGAAATAACTCTCTAAAGCCACACACACCACCAGGGGAAAGAATTGCACCATAGAACCACATGTAAGCAGGTATGTACACATCTCACTGGCTGTTCCCTGAGACCTCCAGTGAATCAGGACCCACTTGCCTCTCAGCACCCGCCAGGCTGGTTGTGACCTGATTTCAGGATGGGCAAGAACTGATTCTTCCACCTCTCAGCCTTCTGGGCTCAGATATGATGAATAAAATACATCTTGATTTGCCTCATTTTGACAGGAACAGACACACAGGGGCTGGATTTTGAGTATTTTGAGAATATCAACAATAATTTTTGTGCTTAAAAATTTAAAACAAAACGTGCTCATGATGCATTATTTCATCTGGCCTCATAACAACTCTATGACATACATAGGACTCAATGATTATATCTATAACCAGACTCTCTTTCTGGTTTATTCCAAGAGATAATGATGTAGAGGACATATATTCTGGGTTCTACCTTACATGAGTGCATTCATGTTTCTAAATTTTATTTCTTCCATATTCAACTTTATAAGGCAGTTTTTCTTTAATATCTCTGAGGTCTGGAGAGCAGGAAAATGACTGTACCTCATTTTGTATCCTTGGGCCTAGATATCTATAGCTATACCTATCTCTATTAGATAGATAGATGGGCTTCCCAGGTAGTGCTAGTGGTGAAGTACCCACCTGCCAATGCAGGAGACATAAGAGATGTGGGTCAGGAAGATGCCCTGGAGGAGGGCATGGCAACCCACTCCAGTATTCTTGCCTGGAGAATCCCATGGACAGAGGAGCCTGGCAGGTTACAGTCCATAGGGTTACAGAGTCAGATATGACTGAAGCCACAACACAGCTTAGAATCAACTTAGGATGCATGCTAATAGATAGATAAAAAGATAGCCAGGCAAAGACATAAGAAATTAAGGCACTGGGGCATACAAATTTGTATTAAATAGTAGATGTATATATAAATATGAAATTTCTTACATAAGTGCTTGATTAATAGTCAAATGAAGACCTAGAAGTTCTTTCTTTTTAGTTAAGGAAAGTATAACAAGAAGAAAAAATACATATACTAACATAATAAAGATGGGCTGAAACTGGGTCTCTGAACCACACTTATTTTTGTCAACTGGAATTTAGACCTAGCACCAAGAATAAGAAAGAGAATACCACATAAATTACTCTGTGTTTAACTAAAAAACATATGTTTCCCTATCCCACTTCAAAACTAATTAAGGCACATATTCATTTTAAATTGAAAATAAACCACAAAAGGTTTAAAACAAATTAATGTACGACATTAAACCATATGGCTTTCTTTTGTGTAACTGTAGTTTGCATATTTAACTATTCATCTAAATGTTTCCTCTTCTTTGAAAATTCTCCACAAGTACACTGTTTTGTTTTTCCTTTAAGTACCATAATGAATTAAGATACATAATGTTACACAGGATATGCATATGTGTGTGTGTGTTCAGTCAAGTCCAACTCTTTTTGACCCCATGGACTGTAGACCACCAGGCTCTCTGTCGATGGGATTTTCCATGCAAGAATACTAGAGTGGGGTGCCATTCCCTTCTCCAGGGGATCTTCCCGACCCAGGGATCAAACCTGGGTCTCCCAGATAGCAGACAGATTCTTTGCAGTCTGAGCCACTAGGGAAGCTTAGACATTACATATTCATTCTGCATTTCACAGGTAGAAGATAAACAATTAACCAACCTCTCCATTGCCCCTGGTATCTACCTGGTATCTTTAAACCATTAAATTCCTAGTGAGTAGCCATTCTCTTTTGTGCCTATATAACAGAGATGGTCCGTAGTCTGTATCACATAGCCACAGCACAGCTTATAATCAACTCTTGTAGACATAATTCTGGAATCTGAAGTTAGATTTCCAATTATGGATTTCCAGAGACTGCATATAATAGTTTAATGTTTTAGTGTTTTCTGACAAAATATTAAAGAAGAAAGAAATGTCCATATTAAGAAAAATAAAATCTGGAAGAATTACAGAAAAGACCTCACAGGTACTGTCTTTTTTGTTGTTTCTAATAGATAAACCAGAGGAACATATAAAAAGAAGTTCTTGCCATTCCAGGTTGCAAAGGCTTTAAAAATTACAAAGACTACATATTGATCAAGAACAGATGAATGCTTCATAAATCCTGGAATACCATACAGTAAACATTTCAAAATGTTTCAGGCAGAAAATATTACAAGTGATTAGTACAGAAGGAAAATAAGGGGGCAAGAGGAAAGAAAAGGATGCAAAGGAAGAAAGAAACATAGGCTTGCATCAGCAACTCAACCTTTAATTTTAGGAAATTAAAGTAATTCAGTGCAAAGGAGCCTGACAAGCTGGACGTGCACCTTCGTAGCTGCTCTGATAAATGTACGAAACTTGTAGATGCTCTTCAGCACAAAGTACTATGTTGGATGCAGTTAAAGGAACTGCCAGCATTTCAAAGCCTAAATTGGGAGTTATTGCTGAGCAGACAGTTAACTAGATTGTTAGGAAATCTAAAGTCCCCAAAGAACTAATGTTTGAAAAAAGTGCCAAGAATAAGTAGTAGCAAAAAAACAGAGTCCCACTATCTTAGTCTGTCTGAGTTGCCATAACCTTTACCACAGACTGTGTGTTTCAAACAACAAAAACTTATTTTCTCATAGTTCTGGAGGCTGGTAGTAAGGCTCCAGCATGGGGTGCTGATGAGAGCTTTCTTCCCAGCTTCCAACAGGTCACCTTCTTGCTGTGTCCTCACACGGGAGAGAGAAAGCCCTGTTGTCCTTTTCTCTTCCTAGAAGGGCACCAGTTCCACCAGATCAGGGCTTCATGCTATGACTTCATTTAACCTAATTTAACCTTAATCATCTCCTTAAGGGCCTTATCTCCAGTACAGTCACATGGAGGTGAGGGCTTCAACACATGTATTTCAGAGAGAAACAATTCTGTCCATGCGACCTGCTTCTTGGGTTGAAAGATCAGGTCCCACTACCTTTCTAACCTCACCCTACACCATTCCCTCCATTCTCTATTCCAGAAATTCTGGCCACTTGATTTACAATGAGGATACAACCTTTTCATAAAATCTTTAAGGCTTTACCAGTAACCATGATGATTTTTATTAGCTAGCCTTCTCTTGATATAAATTTCTCTATGTAAAGTTCTATCAGACAACACAAAAGCTCCACATATCACAATAGGAAAACATTTCATTTTTACTACTGCTCAGCTGGTAAGCCTGTACTCTATAAACCTATTTAGGACTTCAGACTCAAGCTCAAGACTTTCAAGGTAGCGCTTGTATAACAATGTTCACAAGATAGAGCTTCACAGGAAGACCAGTGATTTTCCCTGCAAAGCAGCTTTCATCAAAGGCACATATGTTCCCATCCAACACTGTCTGCCTCAGTGAAGTATTCCAGCTGACAGAATTTCAGAGCAAACACAAACTGAGAAACACCTATAACAGGTTTCTCAAAAATTCCAAACATCACTGTGCTATATTCACTATAGTCTATTTCATGCTATTTATTAAAGGCTGATAGAAGAGGAATTTAGCCCTGACTTGCTTAAATTTAGCCCCTCATACTAAGGGTGGCTTTTCCTTTTACTCTTTTATTGCTGACCATGTCTAGTCCTAAGAATGTAAGAGAATCCTGACACTAAGAAATTGAATATATTCTGGTCTGGCTTCATTCATCATACTGGTAAATTTGATGCCTCCCTTTAACTCTCATGTATAAACCTACAGGAAAAGGTTAGACTTCATCCACCCAAATCAATCTAGCTAATGACAGTGTTTAATCATTTTTACAGTGTCATTCTATATATTTAAGGGATTGGGAAAAGATACTCTGCTGGAGATGGGCTTGAAGACTGATGTAGTATGAGAGAAAGCTTGGCGCCAATGCATACAGGGGAAAAGAACACAAAAGAGAATGACTGAGCGGAGACAGTTGTAACAGCACAGGAACGCCAAAGATCAGGGACCATATGGCACAGCTGCGAAGTCAAGCAGACACTGGAGTGGACTTGCAGGTTAAGGAGACACATATTATATCCATGGACTTCTGATGGGTTTAGTAAGGATGTGTATTCCCTACTAAGTAGGGAATTCCCTACTCAGGAGACTGAGACAAATGGCAAATACTAGTGCAAAATTTTAGATCAACGGCTGTACAAATCTGGAGAATACACAGAGGAAAGAGAAGTAAGAACCAGTGTAACCGACAGAAGCATGCAAAAAGACAGAAAGGCCCAGCCAATATGGTCAAAATGATTCTTTACATCTATGCACCTCTGCTACTTCCCAAAATTCCACAAAATAACAGAAAATAGATTTTTAAACCATGATCCTACAAGGACAAACGAAATAGGAAAACAACAACAAAGAAAACTTTTTAAAGCTGGAAGAACAAGTACTAACTGACTTAGCAGTTAGTTATGATTGAGGATGAGGAACTTGTGAGATTGTGTGTGCCTGTGCGCACACACACACATTCACGCACACACAGCATTTTCGTCCCTCTAATTCTTTGTTCTTCCTAATGGCCCCTCTGCTGTCCTCCCAATGAAATGGTAGCAGTCACTTTTCAAAGGAAGTGCAAAGACAGCTAAGAACAAAGAAAACAGCATAGCTTTGAGTTTCAAATTAGACATTTTTTAAGCCCATAGCCAAAACAGTCATCATGAAAGCATAGATTTTCTTTGCGAGTGCCAGGCCCCTGAGACAGCAAATGGCTTTTTCTGTTGTTGTTATTCTTATTGTGCTCTGTTTTTAAGGTTAAACCTTAGTTCTTTTTCCAGAAAACATGGGGTCAAAGGAAGGAGCGGTGAAACACAGGTGGGCAGAATAGAAAGAAATATAGGTGAAAAAAGAAACCTAAAATAGGTTTAAAGGGAAATGTGAAAAGAACAGAGAAGTGTATCCTGTCTCCCATCCAGAATTCTGGGACTTGACAGACACACAGGGACAGGAACAACCACAGGACAGATGCAACATTAAAGGGGACTTTCAAGGGTAGAAAAGAGTCAGGGTGGCAGGAGTATGGAGGTCACCAACTCAGCAAGCTCAGCTACAGAAAACTGAATCTTCCACATTTATTCATGTATCTAAGTTTTAATATCTATTTAAACCCACCACTAAAAACTCAGGTATGGAGAACCAGTGCAGTTTTGCTTTGCTCTGAATTTACAAATTTTCACACATGGAATATCAAAATCCATTCATTTCTAAAGAATTTATTGAACACCTACTATGTTCCTATTATACCAGGTAGAGAGAGTTGAATCGGACAGACAAGATTCCAATCTTCTCAGCTCCCATTTTAGCTGGAGAGACAAGCAATAAGTATATAAAGAAGGAAAGAGTATAATTACAGACCACAATAAAAGGATAATGAGATATAAATAGAGGACAGGGATACTTTAGACAGACTTTGGAAGAAAGTTCTCATGGCAGGAAACCAGAGAAAAGGGGCGTGAATCATCAATCCTTGATTATTTTCCCAACTTAGAGCTAGAAAGAAAAAAAGTGTCCTTCTCTAAGAGTCTCTTCACTCTTGGCATCATCACCTTAGCTCCTTTCCATGCCTGCCTGCCAAACAGCACCCCATGTTCCAAATGTTTTCTTCCCCCTCCTCTGAAATCTCAGCATCGCTTTTCTCTTCATTGTGACAGTGAACTACTTTGAAATTCAGTCTGAGCGGACATGGTGATAGAGGCTAGACTTACACCTTTCAGAGAACAAAATGGCAGTTTCACAGGGGCCTTCTGCAGGGAAGGACATGTAAAGAAAAGATCATCAGGCAAAACCCTCAGGAATAGATCTTAAAGTTGGCTGACTCCCTTAAATCACTCCTTGTAAGGAGACACTGCTCAGCCTATCAGGAGAGCTGCCTTTGATCTTTCAATAAATTGTTGCCAGTATCACGGTGTTCGATATTTAAGAGACAGAGTACAACGATCCAACAAAGCAAACAGAGAAGAAATACCCAGAGCAGTGGGAGGGTACCAGGGAGAAATAAACATCAAAGAAGCTGCGAAAGATGACATTAGTAGACACACTTAAAACAGAGCCAGAGAAACCATTCCAGGGAAACATCCTTGCACATCACATTTTCTATACTTATGAACTACACCAATCTGCCACCATTTTAAGCAGGCTGCAAAATAAACCAGAATATTCTTTCTGTTGAAAGGATTGATAAATGAGCTTTTGCCTAGTGACCATGTCACCTAACCAATCGAAGTACAAATCTAGCTTTATATCATCTTATGTCAATGAACACTTCTAAGAAAAACAACTTACTTCATCTTCCTCTTTCTCTTGAGGAAAAAAACCCTGATCTCCTCTCCTTTGATCAGAAGACTATTTGGGTTTCTACCTATATCTGTGTACCTTCAACTGTAATTCTTTGATCCCAAATAAACATTTTGCCTCTTGAACTGGATTCTTGTTTTTCAGGTTGACAAAACCAAGGAAGGTGCTGCTATATGGATGAAAAGGTGTTTGTGAAATTTAGCAAATGTACTTTGAGAGGTGGTATAGGAGAAGTACACTGTCAATAGGTAGAAAGTAGAGCTACACAATACTTTAGGAAAGACACATGCTTTAGGAAAGACACATGCTTTAGGAAGCCTGCTTAAGGGTAGAACTGGTAGATTGTCAATAGTTAAAGAGAGTGCAAAGTCACGTGTTTTATTTATATAGGTGTATGTTTTTACATTCCAATCCCAAAGAAAGGCAATGCCAAAGAATGCTCAAACTACTGCACAATTGCACTCATCTCACACGCTAGTAAAGTAACGCTCAAAATTCTCCAAGCCAGGCTTCAGCAATACATGAACCATGAACTTCCAGATGTTCAAACTGTTTTTAGAAAAGGCAGAGGAACCAGAGATCAAATTGCCAACATCCGCTGGATCATGGAAAAAGCAAGAGAGTTCCAGAAAAACATCTATTTCTGCTTTATTGACTATGCCAAAGCCTTTGACTGTGTGGATCACAATAAACTGTGGAAGATTCTTCAAGAGATGGGAGTACCAGACCACTTGACTTGCCTCTTGAGAAATCTGTATGCAGGTAAGGAAGCAACAGTTAGAACTGGACATGGAACAACAAAGTGAAAGTGAAGTCGCTCAGTCGTGTCCGACTCTTTGCGACCCCATGGACTGTAGCCTACCAAGCTCCTCTATCCATGGGATTTTCCAGGCAATAGTACTGGAGTGGATTGCCATTTCCTTCTCCAGAGGATCTTCCCAACCCAGGGATCGAACCCGGGTCTCCCACATTGTAGATAGATGCTTTACCATCTGAGCCACCAGGGAAGTCATGGAACAACAGACTGGTTCCAAATAGGAAAAGGAGTGCATCAAGGCTGTATATTGTCACCCTGCTTATTTAACTTATATGCAGATTACATCATGAGAAACGCTGGACTGGAAGAAGCACAAGCTGGAATCAAGATTGCTGGGAGAAATATCAATAACCTCAGATATGCAGATGACACCACCCTTATGGCAGAAAGTGAAGAGGAACTAAAAAGCCTCTTGATGAAAGTGAAAGAGGAGAGTGAAAAAGTTGGCTTAAAGCTCAACATTCAGAAAACGAAGATCATGGCATCCAGTCCCATCACTTCATGGGAAATAGATGGGGAAACATTGGAAACAGTGTCAGACTTTATTTTTTGTGCTCCAAAATCACTGCAGATGGTGACTGCAGCCATAAAAGTAAAAGACGCTTACTCCTTGGAAGAAAAGTTATGACCAACCTAGATAGCATATTCAAAAGCAGAGACATTACTTTGCCGACTAAGGTCCGTCTAGTCAAGGCTATGATTTTTCCTGTGGTCATGTATGGATGTGAGAGTTGGACTGTGAAGAAGGCTGAGCGCCGAAGAACTGATGCTTTTGAAATGTGGTGTTAGAGAAGACTCTTGAGAGTCCCTTGGACTGCAAGGAGATCCAACCAGTCCATTCTTAAGGAGATCAGCCCTGGCATTTCTTTGGAAGGAATGATGCTAAAGCTGAAACTCCAGTAGTTTGGCCACCTCATGCAAAGAGTTGACTCATTGGAAAAGACTTTGATGCTGGGAGGGATTGGGGGCCCAAGGAAAAGGGGACAACAGAGGATAAGATGGCTGGATGGCATCACTGACTCGATGGGCGTGAATCTGAGTCAACTCCGGGAGTTGCTGATGGACAGGGAGGCCTGGCGTGCTGCAGTTCATGGGGTCGCAAAGAGTCGGACACGACTGAGTGACTGAACTGAACTGAGCATGTTTATAGGGTGATGACAAAGAGCCAGTAGAAAGACAGATGGACAACACAGGAAAAAAGAAGGGAAAAAAAACTGGAGGAAAGAAAACACCAAGAGACAAAATAAATCTATGTCCATATCCTAGACCACTTCACAAAACTCTAGGTTCATACTGAATACTGCCCACTAGACACAACAAATGACCATGCACAACTTAGATTCATAGTCTCTAACACCAAAAGGCTAAAAGTGAATCCTCACCTTAACTTTCTCTCAAACCCTCACATTTTGTTGGCACTAACCAACTGTCCAGAATCTAACCAATTCTAACCACCACGATCATCTTCTCTCACCTTAACTATTAACCTGTCTGCCCACTTCCATCCTTGTCCCTTACAGTCCATTCTCCATGCAGCAGCCAAATTTATCTTCATTAATTATAAGACAAATCATGCCATTCTTTGGCCCCAAACTTTCAAAAGTAACGCCATCTAAGTCAGAAGAAAAGCTACTACATTGGCCTATAACGTAACTGTGTGTTTTACTCACCTCATCTCTCACCCCTTACCCTCCTCTAGCCTGCCTTTGTCAGAAAGGGGTCAGGAATGAAAAGAATGTATGTCTGCTATAACTGTCCTTTCTTTTTCAAAGAAATAAAAGGAGGGCCAATGGTTGAGATGAAAAACACTGGTCATAGGTTTAAAGAAGTGGGAAGAAAACATATTGCAAGTTGCATAAGAATAGCTACTCTGCAAACATGAGCAGGAGATGACCTGAAATAAGTAAGGATTCCTAAGGCTGTGAACCATGCATTTTAGTGGTGCCTGTTCACAGGGATGTGTGGTTTATTCCAGCCAGTACTCAGCAATCCTGGAAGAGGAGCAAAAGAGACAGACAAATCCAGGTTGGGAATTATTTAGGTACAATGGAATCTAGAGTGCCTGTGTGTGTAATAGTGGGAGAGGCACAGAGAAGTGATGTTATTCTCCAGACTGGGCCTCCTCTGGGAAGGGAGCTGGGGAAACTCACCTACTATGAAGGTCTTTTGAAGCCTTTTCTAAGGAATTTTACAAACACATAAGCAGTGTCGTATAGGAAAAGTTCCCGATGTCTTAGCTTCCACCCCAAAGTCTCATTGAAAGAGTTAACACTAGATCTGTCATCTTTGCTAAAGTCTAACCAGAAGCATGAGCTTAAGCTTCCTTCCTTTAATTCATTTTAAACCTGTAAGGTTCCCAATTTAGACTTCCACAGATTAAGAGTTTTGGGGGTTGTTAAACATAAATTCAACTTGAAAGAAGATAGGAGCTAAAAGCGTAGTTCCAGAGCTAGCTTCAAAGAGAATTTTTTAAATTCTAGCAGTTGAACTCCAAGGGAGGCCTACCTCAGTCAGCACAATTTTTGTAAAAATTAACAACAGCAACAACAAATATATAGGTAAGAAGCAGTCACTTGGGAACTAACTGGATTAGAAAGTGTCCCAAAGAAAAGTCTCTTGGAGCATTCCAAAGCAATACTTAAATCCATGCCTAAAGGTCTTTGACAAACATAGTCAATGTGTTAAAAAGCAAACACACTGCTTTCCCAACAAAGATCTGTAGAGTCAAGGATATGGTCTATCCAGTAATCATGTATGGTTGTTAGAGCTGGACCATAAAGAAGGCAGAGCACCAAAGAATAGATGCTTTTGAACTGTGATGATGGAAAAGGCTCTTGAGACACCATCCCCAAGAGAAAGAAAAGTAAAAAGGCAAACAGTTGTCTGAGGAGGCCTTACAAATAGCTATGAAAAGAAGAGAAGCTAAAGGCAAAGGAAAAAAGGAAAGATATACCCGTCTGAATGCAGAGTTCCAAAGAATATCAAGGAGAGATAAGAAAGTCTCCTCAGTGATCAATGCAAAGAAATAGAGGAAAACAATAGAATGGGAAAGACTAGACATCTCCTCAAGAAAATTAGAGATACCAAGGAATATTCCATGCAAAGATGGGAACAATAAAGGCCAGAAACAGTATGGGCCTAACAGAAGCAGAAGATATTAAGATGTGGCAAGAATACACAGGAGAACTATACAAAAAAGATCTTCATGACCCAGATAACCATGATGGTATGATCACTCACCTAGAGCCAGACATCCTGGAATGTGAAGTCAAGTGGGCCTTAGGAAGCATCACTATAAACTAAGCTAGTGGAGGTGATGGAATTCCAGTTGAGCTATTTCAAATTGTAAAAGATGATGCTGTGAAAGTGCTGCACTCAATATGCCAGCAAATTTGGAAAACTCAGCAGTGGCCACAGGACTGGAAAAGGTCAGTTTTCATTCCAATCTCAAAGAAAGGTAATACCAAAGAATGCTCAAACTACCACACAGTTGCACTTATCTCACACACTAGCAAAGGAATGCTCAAAATTCTCCAAGCCAGGCTTCAATAGTACATGAACTGTGAACTTCCGGATGTTCAAGCTGGTTTAAGATAATGCAGAGGAACCAGAGTTCAAGTTCAACATCAGTTGAATCATAGAAAAAGCAAGAAAGTTCCAGAAAAAATTACTTTTGCTTTATTGACTACACCAAATCCTTTGACTGTGTAGATCACAACAAACTGTGGAAAATTCTTCAAGAGATGGGAATACCAGACCACCTGACCTGCCTCCTGAGAAATCTGTATGCAGGACAAGAAACAACAGTAAGAACTGGTCATGGAACAACAGACTGGTTGCAAATTGGGAAGGAGTACATCAAGGCTGTATATTGTCACCATGCTTATTTAACTCATATACAGAGCAAATTATGCAAAATGCCAGGCTGGATGAAGCACAAGCTGGAATCAAGATTGCTGGGAGAAAAATCAATAACCTCAAATATGCAGATGACACCATCTGCGAAGAGGAACTAAAAGCTTACAGAAACTAAAGAGCCTCTTGATAAAAGTGAAAGAGGAAAGTGAAAAAGCTGGCTTAAAACTCAGCATTCAAAAACCTAAGATCATGGCATCCAGTCCCATTACTTCATGGCAAATAGATGGGGAAACAATGGAAACAATAACAGACTTTATTTTCTTGGACTGCAAAATCACTGCAGATGGTGACCAGCCATGAGCTTAAAAGATGCTTGCTCCTTGGAAGAAAAGCTATGATAAACCTAGACAGAATATTAAAAGCAGATACATTGCTTTGCTGACAAAGGTCCATCTAGTCAAAAGATATTGTTTTTCCAGTAGTCACTTATGGATGTGAGAGTTGGACCATAATGAAAGCTGAACATCAAAGAACTGATGCTTTTGAACTGTGGTGTAGAAGAAGACCTTTGAGAGTCCTTGGACTTCAAGGAGATCAAAGCAATCAATCATAAAGGAAATCAGTCTTGAATATTCATTAGAAAGACCATTGCTGAAAGTGAAGCTCCAATAATTTGGCCACCTGATACAAATTACTGACTCATTGGAAAAGACCCTGATGCTGGGAAAAATTGAAGGCAGGAGGAGAAGGGGACACCAGAGGATGAGATGGTTGGATGGCATCACCAACTCAATGGACATGAGTTTGAGCATTCTCCGGGTGTTGGTGATGGACAGAGAAGCCTGGCATGCTGCAGTCCATGGGGTTGCAAAGATTCACACATGACTTGGTGACTGAACAACAACAAAGGTCTTTGTGGATGACTTTTATCTTAACATGTTCTAAATATAGTCATCTTTGAATTTGTTAGTCTTTCAATACATAGGGGGAAAAAATCTAACTATTTTATCTCCATCAAAATTTAAATCATATGTTCATTGATCCTTGATACTACATATGTAAGGATCATTAAGTCCTCAATGTTTCTCTATAGCAGAGCACCACTTTCCCTTTAAAGCAACAACCTGCCCCAGGCAATATACACAATCATGAAAATCAAAACTAAATTTATTTAAAGGTCCCAAAGTATCTTGTTGTCATCAGTAAATAAAATTCTCCCCTGACTGGGAAAGGGGAGAACAGCTCCAGAGGGAGGGGATATGACTGATTCAAGTTGTTGTATGGCAGAAACCAACTCAACATTGTAAAACAAATATCCTCCAACTAAATATAAAATAAAATCCTCCCCTGACTAACATACCTGTTCTTAGAAAGCAGACTTTCATTAAAAGCTTCTCTCAAAATCATTTTTTTGTCTTCTACTTTGTAACATGAAAGAAAATCCCATGCATATATAATAACCAAATATGTATTTTCTTGAAATTGAAAGCCACACTTCTAAATTTTATCACTTCTAACCTAGTGGACATTTCTAACAAATGACCTGCAAATCCCTCACACTCAGCATCTCCAAAAATGAACTGCCCTCTTGTCCCAGTATAACCTGCCCCTTCTTTCCCACCTTAGAAAGAGCTTTGTCATTCTCTCATCGGAATTAGCCAGAAATCTACAAGTCCTTTTGAACTCTTCTTTCTACTCTCACTCATTCATTCATTCACCAAAACAACTTAAATGTTTCAGGAACTGTACATCAGTTCAGTTCAGTCGCTCAGTCATGTCGACTCTTTGCGACGCCATGGACTGCAGCATGCCAGGAATTTTACATACAATCCCTTATTTAGCATTTCAAATGACTCTGTATGTAGGGCCTATTATCTCCATTTTATAGATGACAGTTTAGATAATTAATGCAATTTCTTAATAAAAGATAAAAAATGAACCTAGATTTGTCTGATTTCAAAGTTCAAGGTCTTTTTATAAGCCAAACTGCCTATGCTAGATCATGGGCAACTATGGGCCATGTGCCAACTCTGGCCATCTATATCTGTTTAAAGTTTTATTAGAATGTAGCAGGCTCGTTTGTTTGTATGCTTTCTCTGGCTGCTTTAGCACTACAACAGCAAAGATGAGTAGTTTCAAAAGAGACATTAGCCTGTGAAGCCTAAGACAATTATCTGGCCCTTTATAAAAAAATAGAAGATTTTGCCAGTTCTAAGCTGTATCATCCATCATATCTCTACCAACTCAGTTTATGTCTTCCTGGATTACTCCAAGAGAACCCTAACTGGTTTCTTTGCCCACAGCCTGCATCTCCTTCAATCTATCTTCCACACTGAACAATAAAATCCTTATTTATCTTATAACCATCAGCAAAAATGACCAAATCCTTCTCAAACTATACAAGGCCTTTGGCATCTTGGTACCTTTCTTCCTCACCTTCCTCCTACTTTCCATTCAAGCTAAAGTGAAATACGCAGAGAACAGCAGATAGATCAACTCAGTTCATTCCTGTGTTTTTTCACATAAGTTCCCTTTCCCTGGAAAGTACCTTAGTCTTGCCTCATTTACCTACTTGCTTTTGCATCCTGAGCTCAAGAGTCAATTCCACCTAGAAACCTTCCTGGATTCCTCAAGCTAAACTAGGTGAACATTTTTTTATTATTTTTTTTTCAACATATGTTCAATGAGCACATCTACCAACTGCTGCTGCTGGTGCTAAGTCGCTTCAGTCGTGTCTGACTCTGTGAGACCCCACAGAGGGCAGCCCACCAGGCTCCCCCGTCCCTGGGATTCTCCAGGCAAGAACACTGGAGTGGGTTGCCATTTTCTTCTCCAATGCATGAAAGTGAAAAGTGAAAGTGAAGTCGCTCAGTAGTGTCCGACTCCTAGCGACCCCATGGACTGCAGCCTACCAGGCTCCTCCATCCATGGGATTTTCCAGGCAAGAGTACTGGAGTGGGGTGCCATTGCCTTCTCCGCATCTACCAACTAGGGCTTCCCTATTGACTCCGACAGTAAAGAATCTGACTGCAATGCAGGAGACCTGGATGCAATACCTGGGATGGAAGATCCTCTGGAGAAAGGAATTGCTATCCACCCCAGTACTCCTGCCTGGAGAATTCCAAGGACACAGGAGCCTGGTCAGCTATGGTCCATAGTGTTGCAAAGAGTCAGACATAACTGAGCAACAAATAATTTCACTTTCATCAACTAGGCACAATACTTTGTACTAAACACATGACAAACAGGACAATTTTCAAACAGTTTTCAAACTACCGGACTGTATATCTGAAACTAATAAACCATAAAAAAGGTGCCTATAACCGGGAGTTGGTGATGGACAGGGAGGCCTGGCATGCTGCGATTCATGGGGTCACAAAGAGTTGGACACGACTGAGCGACTGAACTGAACTGAACCCTGAACTTTGGGCTCCACAAAATATGTTTCTTCATGGGATATTAAGCTCATTAAAGAAAAGGGAAGAAAAAAGTATTTTTACAAGCAAGGGTAAAGCAGATAGAAAGAACTGACCCAGTTTCCAAAATAAACATTAAGCTTAAAGCTCTCTCCATCTGGCTAAACTAAAACCAGAAATGAAAATCAGCATGTCCACACTCTATGTCCTAACTATACCACAATAGTAAAGAAAAAATTTAACACATAACTTATTATTATATCTGTGTCACCTAAAGTCTCATGTTAAGATTTATAGACAAATTTTTTAAAATTTTTTGGAGAAGCATAACAACTCTTAACCCTTTTAAAAGGTTAACAACTTTTAACCCTGCCTAGATATTCAAACCAAATATCCCTGAGTCCCACTGGGCATTCTCCCTGGGTCCATTCCTTTATCCTGAGGCAAACATCTTTCAGTCTTTCAAGCTGCCTACCTTCTATAGGGTAAAACGCTGTTATTTCCAAAAGCTTAATTTCTTTTCTCCATAATATCCCTTGGCAGTCTTCCCTCTCAACTCATTACTGAATATATTCTGTACAAGACATATCATACTCTCTATAAAACAAAGTATGCACTGTACATGAAAAGTCCTAAACTTTTAAGTGACACCTCTTCTTTTTCCATATTAACCTCATCTCCAATAACCAGTCCAAGTCTAAGAACAGGGTCATAACTATACTAACCAAACCTCAGATATATCGAATGTCAGTACTGAAAGAGACCTTAAAAGTTATTTATTTCAATTTCTGCATTTTGCACTTGAAAAAATTAAAATCTAAAGAGATCCAAAGCCATCCAAGGTCACACAGACCTTTGCTCCAGCTTATTCTATTAATATATTTTTACAGTCTCTGAGTCTCACCATCTTGCATTTATTTCTGTTTCCTATGGAGCGGGGTAAGTACAACACCACACTCTCAGATTGGCTTTTATCTAAACTCCACTGAGTGTGCTAAATAAGCCCACGTACTAGAGAATATGTGTGGCATCTGTCTCCTCTGCATGATGTTGAGTGACCAGTGTGTAACTAACTGCTCCCAGGTCTCTCTTAACTACCCTCGTGGAGATCTGAATTTCCTGTCATACATATCCCACTGGCAGATGGTCCTGCTATTCTTCTAAATGTGTTAAACCATTTTCATGATGCATTATAAACCATACCAGTCAATTATAGAAAGTTCTTAGACTGTTGGAGCTATCATCAATTACAGACCATTTAAAAATTACAGTAGCATTGTTATGACTGGGTTTCCTCTCTTCCAGTTAAGCCCAGGCAGTTTTCACATTTGTAGTTTTTGTTTTGCTTTGTTTTACTTTTAAAGGCTTACTTTGTATGGCATCCTACCAGGACAGATTCTGATCATTATAGACTCCATGAGTCAGGCTGCTTCAATTGGCAACTAAGCAGGCAACAATGGAAAAAGTGAAAACTGTTTTTAAATAAAATAAATACCCAAGTATTTATAGACCTTTGAAATAGGCTGTTAACATGTTTACTAACATGTATAATATTTTATAATATATTAAAACGAAACAAAGCAAATGAAAAGAAAATTTTGGTTGAACATAATTTATGGCAAAAGTTATATAAAACATTCTTATTTTATGTTTCTTTTTTTATAAAGCTGTAATGAAAAACACAAGTGTAGAGTTTTTTACAATGGTTAGAATAAGCTAAAATGCAATTTATGTGATTATTTAGTAATGAAGCAAGAGCTAAGCAATTGTTTTCTTGATACTTCTGTCAGAGGGAGTGTGTCATTTCCTCGGTTCTGTCTCGCCACAGCAAAAATTTGAACCGACAGACAAACCAGTGTTACAGCTCCATGTTACAGCTCAGTTTTATTTGGCAAGCAAAGCAAAACACATCCTTGAGGCATGTGGGCAAGCTGACCCAAAAGACGCAAAGAGAAGAGAAGCCCCGGCTCAATTTTGGCTCCTCTTTTTATGTTTTTCTCCTTCCCCTGAGCCTGCCCTATGTAAACTGGGTTGCCAGGAGGGCTGTTTGTTTTACCTGAGGTCCTCACTCTGGTCCTCGGATCTTCCTTTGTTCTATTTTCATGGACTTTTCCCTTCTTTCTTTTAGCCACCACCATTTTGGACTCCTTTTTTCTATTCTAACTACCTAACACATCTTTAAAAGAGGATTCATAAAAATATTAAGGCAAAAAGGATAATTATATCAGAAAATTTTATAACTCATGTTCCTTTGTTTTATAGCAATCAAAACAAGTCATCAGCATATGAAGGTGTTTTCTGAATAGAAAAGCAAAATTAGTCTGCTAATCTTCAGAAAAAAAGAAAGTTATTAGGGGCTCAATAATAAGATTGTATGAATGAAATGGAATAGAAAGCATTTTAGGAAGGCATCATTAAGTATTTATTTACTGAGCAAACTGGCAGAGATTACCCACATTTTGATCTAAAAAAGAAAAGGTATGCTGCTCTTCACAACTACTGCAGAACTAAACTTTGAAAATTCTCTTTTTCACAAAAGCCCTTTAGTGGTGATTAGTGACTATTAGCAGAGTAGTTAGGTTCATTCATGATTAGACAGACGAATGAGGAGGGGCTGACTGTCCTGGGGTAGTAATGGCTGCTTCCAGAACCAAGCGGGGGCACTCAAGGCATAGAGCATAGAAGAAAAGATAAATCTGAGAAAAAGAACACATGGTAATAGACCTATGTAAGAAACAACCCTTCCAGATCTGGAATCTGAGCAGAAGCAAATGTAAGCACACTAAATTTAAGCCTAAGAAATCCCTAGGTAGCAGAAAAGAGAAATACCCTGGGACACTGCTGACACAGAAGGTATCAAGAGGAAACAGAAGGTGCCTGAGGTTGAAGGGAGGCCATGGTCAAAAACTATGATATCAACAAGGAGAATCTTGAGAGTGTGGTCCAGGACAGAGTTCACACAATTCAGCATCAGGGAGAAAGAACTGAGGAGTCTGAGAAGACAGGCCGTTAAAGAAGGAAGAAGGAAGGAAAAAAAAAAAAAAAAGAAAGAAGAAGGTTCTGAAAGGCTCTAGGAACTGGAATTGCTGCCATTTAAATTTTTAAACTTTGCTGGAAGGCATGAAAGTTTCAGGTGGCTTTCTCCAGAAAAAAAAGAATCTATCATTTACAAGCAGTGATTACTTTCTCAACAGAAAATAGGCAGTTGGTATCTCCATCAACCTTCTGAAAAACGTCTTTCTCAGTTATTGAGTTATAAGGTTACAGGTGGTGCTTCTCAAGCAGCCAGCACAGATTGACTGGAATCCTAGCACAACTGAAAGCACAGACCTGTTTTTTATCTCCTTCCTCCCCTTGTCCATCACACACACACACACATGCGCACTATCTGTGGATAAGTCTGAGGCTGATAACACTTCTAGGTTCTAAGAACACTTACTAGGTTTGTTTTCCTCTGTTTTCCTTGGTGCTGTCACAGGAAAATAATTATATTGGAAAAAAATTATATTAAGAACACAAATAGCTGCAACAGCCACATTTGGCTGATATTTCGTACACATGTGTGTAATAAGATTTGGAATTGTGGGAAGTTACTGTAACACTTCATGGCACTTAACAGTTTTCAATCATCTTCTTGGGTTGCTTCAAAGGAAGCATTCCATGAAATTACCAAGAACCCAAGGACTAAGAAGGAAATTAAAAGGCATCTCCTTGGAACACTGTGGCTACAGAAGATGGATTTTTTCAGAGGCATAAAAAGAAAACCAAACTCAAAAGATATCAGAAATTGGTTTATTCAGGTTTGAAAGGAGATATAGCAGAAACTCAAGAAGGGAAAGGATCCACTTTTTGCCCAAATCGTCTTGAAATCAAGACAGGAACTGAAGAGAAGGAGACAGGAGAAAGAAATGTTGATATAGCAATATAACTGGCTATACATGAAGTAGGGAAGAAGGAGGCCAACAGCGAACTAAATGACGTTTTGAAAACTCAACTGAACCTATGTGAAAATTTCTAGAGGTGGTAGTTTCAAGCAGCCAGCAGACTGACTGGAATCCTAGCACAACTGAAAGCACAAACCTGTTTTTTATCTCCTTCCCCCCTTGTCCATCACACACACACACACACACACACACACACACACACACACACGCACGCACACGCGCGCACGTACTATCTCTGGTAAAAAACAAAAACTACAGTGGGAGAGATGGTTGTTGGTGACTCTACTGCCTCGCCTCTCAGAACTCATTACCAGGCCACATGAGAAGCTTCAGGCTGGGACACCCCATGGACAGAAGAGCCTGGCAGGCGACAGTCCACGAGGTCGCAAAAGAGTCGGACAGGACTTAACAACGAAACGACAACAGCAACAATCTGCTGAAGTAGCTGCTGCACTACCACGGGCAGACGATGGAGGCGAGCTCACCAGGCTTTCACAAAGGAATCACGGCTGCAATTCAAAGTGTGCTTTCCTCTGGCATGTGTGTTCATCAGAGATCCAAATGGGGTGCAATCAAGGACTGGAGATTTTCATTACGATCATCAGGGACATCTTCAACTTCATTCATCATACAACACATTTTGATTAGGCACAGCATTAAGAACTGTTTAGAAGTTGAGTATATAGAGACCAAAAAAAAAAAAGCAGACAAAGGCCATACTGTCATGGAGCTTACACTCTGAAGAAAAGGAAAACAGAGTAAAAATGGTTTCAGGCCTTGTAGGTACAATAAAGAAAAGATTAAAGGGAAGAGAACAAGAGTGGTTGGCATTGCAGTGGGTAGCATTGAGAAGAATTTCTGGAGAGGTGGTTTGATTGGAGACCTGCCTGAACTGAGGCATAAGTCAGGGGAAGGGTTTATAAGCAGTGGGGGAAGCAGTACAAGGAACCTGAGACGGTACTATTTTCTGATGTGTACAACAATATGGTTGGCATGGATTGAGTAGGATAAGCAAGAGTGGGAATGGTAAGAAGTGAGGTGAGTAAGGCAGGTGAGGGCCAGACCATTAAAGCTTTGATTGAAGGGGTGGGAGATCAGGATTTTATTTGAAATGCAATGTAAAACACTGGAAGACTCTGAACACAGGAACAATGTGTTCTTACTTTCTGAGCAGAGATTATGAGTCAAGGGTAAAAATAGAAGCAACATATAGAAGATTATTAGTTTATCTTGGATAGTAAGCTACAGAAGTGCAGAGAAATAATCAAATATACTTTAATGGTAAAGTCAACAAGAGTTGTTATGAATAGATGTAATACATAAGAAAAATATGAATCTAAGATAATTCCCAGGTGGGGTCTGAGAAACAAAATGAATAATGGTGTCCTTCAGCTCTACATAGATTTTATTTTTCTGTTATTGTCTTGTTGAAAAATTAAACTACGCTAATATGCCTACTCTGAAAAATAGTTTGACAAGTTCTTTTATAAAAATAGAACACTATTTGTCCAAGAAATTTCTTTTCTGGATATTTATCCCAGAGAACTGAAAAGTTATGTCCAAACAAAAAACTATACACAAACAAGGTATGCTATTCTCCACAACTGTTTCAGAACTAAACTTTGAAAATGTTCTTTTCACAAAAGCCCTTTAGCAATGAATTTAGTGAATTTATTTATTATAATAATCAAAAACTGGAAATTATCAAAATGTCCTTCAGTGGATGAATGATTAAGCAGCAGTATACCCAAACCATGAAATACTATTCAGGAATAAGAAGGAACAAACTATTAATACACTCAACCACTTAGACAGATTTCAAGAGACTGAGTGGAAACGACCAATTTCAGAAAACCACATTTTGCATGATTCCACTTATGTAACATTTTCAAAATCACAAAATTATATAGATAAAGAACAGTTCAGTAGTTGCCAGGGTTAGGGAGGCTTGGGGGAAGGGGTGGGTGTGACATGAAGGAGATCTTTGAGGTAACAGAATAATTCTGTGTTTTGATTTCAGCAGTGGTTACAGGAATCCACAAATGTGGTAATACAACAGAGAGCTATCCACACACTGTATCACAGCCAGTGTTGATGCTGTACTAGAGCCCTATAAGATATAACTATTGTAGGAAACTAAGGGAGGAGCACAAAGTCCTCACTATTCTTTCTTTTTTTTTTTATTTTGAGTTAAATTTCTTTACAATGTTGTGCTGTTTCTGTTATACAACCAGAACCAGCTATATGTATACACACATCCCCTCCCTCTTGAGCCTCCTTCCCACCTCCCTACCCCTACATCCCATTCCTCTAGGTTATCATAGAGCACCAAACTGAGATCCCTGGTCTATACAGCAGGTTCCCACTATCTGCCTTTTTAACACACAATAATGTACAAATGTCATTCCTCTCCCAATTTGTCTTATCCTCCCCTTCCACTAGACTATCTTTGCAAATTTCAGTAGTCTATAATTACTTCAAAATGATTTTTTTTTTACTTTACCATGTTCAAGTATAAGGCAAAATGCATTATATAAATATTAAAAAGTAGTATAATAATAAATACTATATCTGACAAAATGCTGTCTCTGAATTTATAAAGCACCTCTTCTGCCAATACATCTTAACACTTTCAGTATGTAGGCAGCAGTTTAATTAAGAGATCATCAAGATCTTGTTGTGAGAACACTTTCCTCCGAAAAGCCTGTGGAGCAAACATCACTTGGAATTGACACTCTACCTCTCGCACTTTTAAGCAGCAAAGAGAATCTGTGTGTTCTTGTTTCTGTACCCAATTAAAAGAGTATGGAAAACTAAACACTGTTAACATCAGTGTCCAGTAACTTGCAGACATTCTGAACTCTGCAAAATACCTTATTTAGACCCAATATACTGACCTTCCACAAGTCAAATGACATTCCTAGACTCTAACATTTTTCCCATTAATGTCAAAATATAAAATTGCATAACATGGAATCTCAAAAAGGATGGCTTAGACCAAAAACAATTAACATGACCCAAAGGCTACATAGTAACACTAATCATAACTTCAGTCCTAAGGTTATTCCAGGTCTCAGAACTAGGCTTGGATAAATCATCCAAGTCAATGTGACACATGGTGTATATGGTGGTGAAGTCTCCCTAAAAATCTCCTTTTTCAACAGCTTCTTTTGCATACATTTCCTTAATGTTCTGATCTCCTGTATTGTCCAATCTCAGTCTGATGATGGTGATAGAATACCTGGTCCTTCACTCCTGTAGAGAAGCATCCTACTCCCAAGAACATCATCAAGTCGTTTGGTACTCAGGTCTGCATGCCTCATCCTAGACACATTCATCATTGCTGAATGCTCTGACAACTACTAATCCCTTCATTCTCTCAACCTGGCATATATTCCACCTAGAATTCTGTAATGGAGACTAGATTTATAAACACTTTTACTAGTCTAAATTGTAAAAGCCTACATAAGACTATTAACTAAAACATTTTATAAACAGGCTATCTCACATCACATCCTGTCTACTTTTCATAATTTAGTGCATTGCCAACAAAACCTATGGAATATGCCAGACACTGTCTTTCTTGATGTTGCTCTTTCTTTGGAAATAGCTCTGCTGGGAACAATGCTATAAACAGAATTAAATCAAAGAAATACCATTCTGATTTTTTTATCACTCCATTCATACTGTTTTTCGTGTGCTAATACATTCTAAAGAGTAAAATATATCAGTTTGCATTTCTATTTTCTAAGGCTGAATAAAAATTAAAGCAAGGTAAATGAAATGGACTGAACATCCCTCTGAAGACAAAGTAGCTTCATTTTACTCCTATCCAAGATTGGAGCTGAAGAGCTGCCAACAATAATACTTTTAAAAAAAAAACAGAAAAGATACTTACAGCCAACCATCATCATGGCCACTGAAAACATCTTCTCCACGTCTGTGGTAGGAGCTATGTTTCCAAATCCTATGGTTGTAAGGCTTGTCATGGTAAAGTAGAGAGAGGACACATACAGGGAATCCTTGCTGGGTCCTCCTTCCCATATCCCTGCACTGGTATTGTATCGATATGGAGTCCCAATGCTCAAGGCCAGCTGGTAGAGCCAACTGTCTATCTGGATGGTGTTCGTGACTTCATCGATGACCTCGTAGTCCCCAATGCTGTACCATATGCAGGCCAGCCAGTGAGCAACTAGTCCGAACACACAGACCAGGAGCACAAGGACGGCTGCTCCATACTCCAGGTAATGGTCCAATTTCCTGGCAACACGGCCCAGTCTCAAGAGACGCACCACTTTTAAAGAACTGAAGAGACTGCTGATTCCCTGAATAAACGAAAAGAAATGATACAACATTTTCAGAAAAGCAAAGGCTGGGGAAAACAAACAATGGCTCACCTTAATGAACTCAAGCACAGTTTATATACTAAGAACATACACATACATAATACAGCTCTGACTTTAAGCCAACAAAAATGTTTAAAAGATAAAGAAAGTTTTTATGTGCAGATTCCTTCCCACAAGGAAATAAGATATTTGTGAATTATTAGACTTACAAAAAAGTTTCATTAGGTAAGACCCAGTTTATTCTCATAAGGGGAGTATAAATAGCACAGAGAAAAACCAAAGAAGAAAATAGCTCACATGCAATACACAGAGTATAGAAATAGGGTGATAAACTCAGACCTTTCATTTCTTCTTCTTGTAAAATGTTTCCTCTACTCTAAAAGATTTTATTTTATTTCTTACTTTATAAACATTATGAACAGCAAAACTTCTGAAAAAAGGAATCCTAGTTTTACTGTCAAGCAAACAGGAAATATTTTTGCGTATATTATATCAGAAGAATGAGCAAATGTCACTGCTGCTTCTACCACCTCCTGCCAGTTATGAAAATCACTAAATTTGTAGAGCTGTGAAAAAGTGAAGACTTGAACCTAGAATGGGATACCTACGAAATCCTATCATCCTCTAGCAATAGTCATAGAAAAGAATACTATAAGGGAATAGCAGCAAGAAGATTCATATTCTGTTGAGAAGCTCAAAATACCAAATAGAGCATTATCCAAATGGAAATACAGCATAGACTTTATTCAACACACCATAGACTTTATTCAGTCCATGAAGTTCCCAAAGTTACTTTTTTTGCAAAGCATGCAATAAGCCACTCAGAGAGGTTAATGTCATTCCTGATGCAGGAGAGGAAGACAAAGCAGTGACCCAGGACTCTCTCATTTGATCATGACCTCAAGTCTCGCAGAGTCCATGACTTCCTTACTGCTAATTCTGTCTCCCAGAGGCGAGACAAGGAATCTAACGCAATCTGAAAGTGAAGTGAAAGTGTCAGCTGCTCAGTTATGTCCAACTCTTTGTGACTTCGTGGACTGTAACCCACCAGGCTCCTCTGTCCATGGAATTCTCCAGGTAAGAACACTGGAATGGATAGCCATTCCCTTTTCCAGAAGATCTTCCCAACCCAGGGATCAAACCCAGGTCCCCTGAATTGGGTAGATTCTTTACCTAATCTGAGCTTAATTCTGACCAACATAGAAGAACAATCTGGTAAAGTAGAGCAGATGCACTATTAATGAGACTCTAACTATAGCGTTATACAGTTACAGTGAAAAAGGTTAAGAATGCATTTTATCATACTCTATATGATGGTATATGTTTGAAATTTTAAAAAAGAAAAATGTGATATAGAGAGAGTGAAAACAAAGAGAAGTAGAAACAGGAGACCTAGAGGAAGCAAAAGAGGAACAGGAGCATCCTGTCTCAGTTTTCAGTCTCAAGCTCAATATCCTTAGGCCTGGCTCTATTTAGATTCCTACTCTCAAAGGCTGTGGCATATACACGGCCTTAAATCAATTATTATTTCACTTGAACACTTGGGGGAGGGGAGATATTGAACTTCAAACACTTCAAAAGGGTAGCATTAATAAAATTCAGATGATGAGTGGCATCATTCAGTGACATGAGATGTTGAGAGGTAAGAAGATTCAAGAGAGTCTGGAAGCTCTCAAATCAAAGGAACTATGTAATTATGAACAAGAAGACCAAAATAAGTATTTATCAAGCATTTCTATATGTCAGGCTATGAGTTGGGCCCTGGGGACATTAAGACAAATATGCCTTGCTTCTGCTCTAAAGAAACCTGTAGTCAAAATGCATGAACTCAAACAGGGTTAATTTTAAAAATAAATACAGTGCTGTAGATGTTTTCTTCCACTTGGCTCCAATTTTTTAAAGAACCGTGGTACTTCTATTTAAATACTACAGAGAAAATTTATTTCTACTATAATATTTTTTCTAAAAACAAAGGAAAAAGACACGGAGTCTTTATCCCCAAATCAAACTAAAAAATAACCATAACCTTCAGCTAGACTGTAAAGAATCAGGACCTACTAGAATTAAGGCCAAATGATGGAAGAACATACTCTCTTGACCTCTGATGTGGGCAGATCTCTACAAGAAAAGGTGATCCACCCTGAAGACCACCTGCTCTAGACGCCAATCAATCAAAAAGCACCATTTTCTGTAGCCATGTTCAATATCATTTCAATATTACAAAATATTTGGTAAGAATTGTAAAGGGTTCTATGATACCACTTCCTCCTAGATCTTAGTCAGCTCCCCAGCTGACATCTCTTGCAAAATCATTTTCTGGGGCTAGCCTTATCCCTGCTTCTATTATGCATTAGGATTCTCATTACAATTACCCTCAACCTCTCCTGGCTGATTCACTGCCTATCCAAGTTTCAACTGACTTCAATACATGAAGGGTTCACAGGTTTACTTCTTAGCACAAAACTCTTTCTCTAAATTCCTGATACAGAAGCCAAATGCCTGCTGCACATTTCCATTTATGTATTCCATAGGTGTTCAACAGGTAAACTTCCCAAAGGGAATCTCATTTCTCCTGAATCAGTTCTTCATCTGCTTCTCTTGTGAACATCACTATGAAGCCCACCCCCTTTCCTGCCACACCCAGACAGTTATCAAGTTTGGAGGATCTCAGCATTCACACTGCTCACAATAAATCTCAATAAATCTCTCAAAAAATGTCCCTTCTTTCCTATTCCCAAGGTCATGTCTTGGTCATGGATTCATAGATTCCTCCCTGTGTGACAGGAATAGGCTCTCCATCAGCCACCCCACCTCCATTCTCACCCCCTTTACTTATCTGATCACCGTGGATAGGCTAGCCTGGTATCATTTTATATAACATATATATATATATATATTCATATATATATATATGTATAAAATCATGCCCCTCTCTGACCTAAAATCTTTGGTGGCTCATTACATAAAGGATTAAGTGTTTATGCCTTACTTCTTCCTCTGACATGAAAAATTCTTCAGGACCTTGCATCTGTCTATCTGGTCAGCATCTCCCCAGCAATTCCTCCCCATGCTATCTAGGCTCACACCGTGCTCAGCTACGTAAAGCTCCCAGAGTGCCCATGCTGCTTCATGCTACATTATAAGTTGTTCCCTCTGCTTAAAGCACCCTTCCCTCCCACTCCCTTGATAGCCAGGGCCTTACTTAGAGTTTGTGACAAAGACTCTCTCCTCCATATGCATTTCTCTGACATCTGCCTCCCCAACCTATCATCTACATGGTCATACTCACTGTGAAAGTTATTCTTCCTTTGTGTTATTATATACTCTTTGCTCATCTATATTACAATACTCATCACAATAGTACTTTATTACAAGTCTCTGTGTGCACAACATGCCAGGAAATGCTAAATCACTTGAAGAACATACCTAGTATCAATCACAAAGCTTGTTGTTGATATTATTCAGCTGCTCAGTCATGTCCAACTATTTGCAACCCCATGGACTGCAGCACACCAGGATTCCCTGTCCTTCACCATCTTCCAGAGCTTGCCCAAACTCATGTCCATTGAGTCATTGATGCCATCCAACCATCTCAACCTCTGTGGTCCCCTTTTCTTTCCTGCCCTCAATCTTTCCCAGCATCAGGGTCTTTTCCAATGAGTCAGCTCTTCACATCAGGTGGCCAAAGTACAGGAACTTCAGCTTCAGCATCAGTCCTTCCAATGAATATTCAGGACTGATTTCCTTTATGATTGACTGGTTTGATCTCCTTGCAGTCCAAGGAATTCTCAAGAGTCTTCTCTAACACCACAGTTCAAAAGTGTCAGTTCTTGGGTACTCAGCCTTCATTATGGTCCAACTCTTACATCTGTACAGGACTACAGGAAAAACCATAGCTTTGACTGTATGGACCTTTGTCAGCAAAGTAATGTCTCTGCTTTTTAATACACTGTCTAGGTTTGTCATAGCTTTTCTTTCAAGGAGCAAGCATCTTTTAATTTCATGGCTGCAGTCACCGTCCACAGTGATATTGGAGCCCAAGAAAACAAAGTTGTTTACTGTTTCCATTGTTTCCCCATCTATATTTCATGAAGTGATGGGACCAGATGCCATGATATTCTTTTTTTGAATGTTGAGTTTTAAGTCAGCTTTTTGACTCTCCTCTTTCACTTTCATCAAGAGGCTCTTTAGTTTCTCTTCACTTTCTGCCCTAAGAGTGGCATCGTCTGCATATCTGAGGTTACTGATATTTCTCCTGGTAATCTTGATCCCAGCTTATGATTCAGTCAGCCTGGCATTTCACATGATGTACTCTGCATATAAGTAAAATAGGCAGGAAGACAATCTACAGCCTTGAAGCATTCCTTTCCCAATTTTGAACCAGTCTGTTGTTCCATGTCCAGCTCTAAGTTTTGCTTTTTGACCTGCATACAGGTTTCTCAGGAGGCAGGTAAGGTGGTTAGTTTATGCAGTTTATTCCCATCTCTTTAAGAATATTCCACAGCTTGCTATGATCCACACAGTCAAAGCCTTTAGCATAGTCAATGAGGCAGAAGTAAATGTTTTTCTGGAATCTCTTGCTTTTTCTATGATCCAATGGATTTTGGCAATTTGATCTCTGGTTCCTCTGCCTTTTTTCAATTAAACCCAGCTTGCTAGCTTGTACATCTGGAAGTTGTTGGTTCATGTACTGTTGAAGCCTAGCTTGGAGGATTTTGAGCATGACATTGCTAGCATGTGAAATGAGTGCAATTGTGCATTCGTTTCAACACTCTTTTGCATGGCCTTTCTTTGGTTTTGGAATGAAAGCTCACCTTTTCCAGTCCTGTGGCCACTGCTGAGTTTTCCAAATTTGTTGGCATATTGTATTGCAAAGCTTGGCACACAGTAATATGTTAAGCAATCAATACATTCAGTAATGTATGAAAAACTTTTTACAACACAAGTATTTGTGAGTGTGATGAATTGAATGTGTCACGGGGCAGGGAGACAGCATAGTTAACAATCCTATATGATAGGTATCACTACTAAAATATAGCCTAGAAAAATTAAGTACAGTAATTTGGCTAAGTTGATGTAACTGGTAAGAGGAGGAGCTGGATTCAATTATAGATAGTCTCATCCACACTCCTTGTTCCTAACCACTTCACTATCTGACCTCATTCTAAACATCACTGTATCTAGAGCATAATATATTATTTAACTAATCACATTAGTACCCACAGTATTGGCTAAAACACGAGCATTCTCTAGAAGACTGAATCAAGAAGAGTAAATAGCTTGCTTTCCTCTTATTCCCACCCAGGCACAGCAGTGACCCCCTTAGGAGTCTGTGAAGGCCCTAGAACCCTGGAGAATCTATAGTTCTCTAACATGGACCGACTCATTTCATCCTCACAATATCAGGACTCCTATATCCATTGTTCATAGGAGGACACTGAAGCTCAGACAGGTTAAACAACCTGTCAAAAGTCATACAGCTAGCAAGGAATGGAAGCATAACTCAGACCTAGTCTTCAGATTCTACATGCATTTCCCATGATAGCCAATGGCAGCACAGTCTTCCTGTCCTCAATCACAATAATCATTGCAATAATAATCTTCCCAGAAGAATGTCAAGTGTATCCTCCAGGAGATCACCATAGACATTAAACACAGTCTCGTCTACTGGCCTTCAAGGTCTACAAGTCCATCTCTAAACACCTGGGTCATTTCCAACCATGACTTTGCTGAACAATAATGTTCCAGTCAAACCAAACTTTTTGCTCTCAAAAACAACCCCAAAATTTCACCTTTTAATTTGTCCACAGTATCCCTTTCATCTACTTATGAAACCAGAAACTGTTATTCAAAATAAGTAATACAGATATAAGGAAGTTTGCTTTATTTGGAAAGGTTTTTTTTCCAACTATATCATTCTCCATTGTTTTGCATCCAAAAAAATTTACTGCAATCACTATAATCAAAATTCAAAGTTAAATGACTTTCTTTTAAAACTTGATAAAATACTTAAAACTTGAAACATTCCAAATGTTCATCTCTGGTAGAAATGATTTTAAAAGTCATTGCATATTTACTTGATGAAATACTATCCAGAAATAAACAAGAACAAACTGGAAGTATATGAAATAACAAGAATAAATCTAAAAAGTGTCATATTGAACAAAAGACTATATACTGCATGATCCCATTTATAAAAGTTTATAAACAAATGGAACTACTCTTAGGGATTAGAAATCATTAGAAGTCAAAATGGCTTTCTTTGTTTGGGGAGGGATTGTGACTATATAAGGCCTGAATAGGCTCTGGCAATATTCTGTTTCCTAATATGGCATTACTAGGAATTACTAGGTGTGTTTGCTTTGTGAAAATCCCTCGAACTCTACTTATGATTGTAATATCAATGGAATTTTTAAAGTATAGTATATTTAAATATCAGGAAAAAAAGTGTTAAGAAAAATCCATTCGTTACTGTTGTATCATTAGGGTTAACATTTCACCACAGTACATAATCTGGATTAATGATTTCCTCTGCATCATATGATTTGGAGAGAGGAGAAGAGGAGTCATACTCAACTCAATCCAAAATAAGATTTCACTTATTTTATAACTCACCCTCATAACTTTAGATTGGGTCTCAAATTATACTTAATCCACTGTTAGGAATTTTAATTTAACCCATGTGGTAACACTGGATACTTTGATTGTCCAAAATAAAATTACTTCCTTCTGTACTACCACCTATTTATAACAAGCTCTTGATTCTGTACTTTCAACCAGTTTTGTCTGCTCATTCATTTTCTGCTTAATTTCACTGCATGCTTTCCAATTTTTTCTGTGCCCTCATCTGTACTCCAGTGGCATTCTGCCTCTATCCCAACCTCTGAGCTCTTAGCTCACAAATCCCTGGGGTTCCACTGGTGGAAGAGAACATCAAACACATCAAATGCATAATAGAACACAGCAGGGCTAATGGAGAACTTTCAGTCATCAGCCTTCCCTTCTAGCCAATTTCCCTACTTGACAAGCTCCTTAAGCCATGAGAGCACAGAGAACAATATCCTGGAGATATCTCAGTGTTATTTACTCTTCAAGGTATTTTTGTGGATTCCCACATTAAAAGTACATGGGGTGTCATTAGCATAAAAATAATGTCTTGCAATGATAAATCCATTTAAAATATAACTCAATTCTCTCATCCAAGCCGAGGATAATAGATAACTCAGCTAGTATTCTTTCCTACCTTCTTTCCCCATTGCTTCATAAACAGAAAAGGAGTAATCAAATAACTTATCCAAGGACATACAACAATTAAGTGGGGCTGAGAGAACAGGAATACAGCCTTATAATATTCAGTTGCTTGGTTTTCCACCTACATCTAACATTCTCTCATATAGGATGTGTAGTAGATTGTTTGAAAAAAGCAGCTGCAGTCATTTCCTTCCCTGTATCTATACCCTGTAGCCACATGGCTTTGCAACTTCTCCCAACAAAAGATAGACTCTATTTCCATATCTTGACTTGAGTCTAGACTGGCTTTATAATCTACTTTGGCCAACAGAATATAGTGTAAGTGACATTTGTGCCAGTTCCAAGCCTAGACCTCAAGAAGCAGAACCTCTAATCATGGTCTTAGAACCTATGGCCACTCTAAGTTGTCATATGACGAATGGCAACTAGTTTTGAGGAGGATGGGAGGTCATAAGAACAGTCCTTTAAGTTATCCATGAGCCATCCCAGATCAGCTAGCCACCAGCCATCTTAGCAATCTACCATGGATGCATGGGTGAACGTAGTTGAAATGAGCCAAACCTAGCCAAAGCCAGCAGAATTACTCAGAACACAGACAAATAAGTTAAATAAATGGTGATAGAATTATCCATAAAGTTTTGGAGTAGTTTGTCATGCAGGGAAAAAAAGCTAACTGACACAAATGTGAGGAAAGAATATGTATATATGAGCACATTATTTCATACTTGTATGACATAAAATGGGGGCAAAATAAATACATACTTGGCATCTGGTCCCATCACTTCATGGCAAATAGATGGGGAAACAGTGACAGACTTTATTTTGGGGGTCTTCAAAATCACTGCAGATGGTGACTGCAGCCATGAAATCAAAATACACTTGCTCCTTGGAAGAAAAGTTATGACTAACATAGACAGCATATTAAAAAGCAGACATTACTTTGCCAACAAAGGTCCATCTAGTCAAGGCTATGGTTTTTCCAGTAGTCATGTATGGATGTGAGAGTTGGACTATAAAGAAAGTTGAGTGCTAAAGAATTGATGCTTTTGAACTGTGGTGTTGGAGAAGACTCTTGAGAGTCCCTTGGACTACAAGGAGATCCAACCAGTCCATCCTAAAGGAAATCAGTCCTGAATATTCTTTGGAAGGACTGATGCTGAAGCCGAAACTCCAGTACTTTGGCCACCTGATGCGAAGAACTGATTCACTGGGAAAGATCCTGATGCTGGGAAAGATTGAAGGTGGGAGGAGAAAGGGACAACAGAGGTTGAGATAGTGGGATGGCATCACCGACTCAATGGACATGAGTTTCATTAAACTCCAGGAGTTGGTGATAGACAGGGAGGCCTGGTGTGCTGCAGTCCATGGGGTCACAAAGAGTCGGACACAACTGAGTGACTGAACTGAACAGATAAAGAAGTCTCATTTTAACAAGACAGTCTCCCAAATAGATAAGATATGAATGTATAAAATAAACTTTAATATACAATTGGTAGATAAGAAATGGCAACCCACTCCAGTGTTCTTGCCTGGAGAATCCCAGGGATGGAGGAGCCTGGTAGGCTGCCGTCTATGGGGTCGCACAGAGTCGGACATGACTGAAGCGACTTAGCAGCAGCAGCAGCAGCAGTTTACCTTTTGTGTTGAGAAATATGTCACTATCTTGCCTTATAAGAATTTATCATGATAAATTCAACAGAAAAAAAATAGAATTCTATATCACCAAAACTACCATTTAATGGGAAAATCTATAATCACTTTTTAAAATCCAGGTGCATATCAGGATTATCTTGGAATTTTTTTTGAAAAATTCAAAGCTGAGTTATTACTTATTTTCTCCAAAGTTCCAGATATGTTTCTAATGAGCAGCCATGTCTAAAAACAACTGGACTATATGATGATCTTCTACCTTTACCTAGCTTGTTTCACTTTCTCTATTTCATATTCATGCTCCCATTTCATTTAGTTTATATTTTCCAATTGCTCCATCTATATTTTTATGTTCTTTTGCAAGGCTTTATCAAGCGTAGTAGAAAAACTTTTGTATACATATATATAAATAGTATGTATACTATATATATTTTAGAAAACTTATGAATTTTTGCCTCACTAAAAAACTTATGACATTTTGATTCCACTTATTTGACTTAGCATGAACAGAATGTTAGATTTCTAATTTAAACAATAGATATGTAAGAAGCAACAAAGTTTTACTGTATAGCACATGGACTTATAGTCAATATTTTATAATAACCTATAATGGAAAATAATCTGAAAAATAACATATGTGTATATGTATAACTGAATCTCCTTGCTGTGCACCTGAAATTTGTAAATCAACTTTACTTCAATAAAATGTATACATTAAGAAAAAATGATATAGGGCAGAAATCACTGCTTATGAGTAGAGGAACACAAGGCATCTTCTTCCTCAGGATCTGACTTCAGAGCAGTCTTTATTGCAGTCCTCAGAGCTATGTTCCTTGTGAACTTCCCACCAGGGGACAAATCAGAAGTGAGCAAATAAGACTCAACTGGCTGGTACTGAATCCATCCAACTCTGAAAATCTTAATAACTGAAATTGTCTAGCCCCATACTTAGCTTGGACACAGAGAATTGAAACCATAATTAACCATCTATATTGACATGACTTGGTACTATTCGTGTCTTCCTTAGCATGATCGTATTCTTCAGGACTTCTGCCAGGCAAATAGTTTTATTATGCACTATAGGAACTACCCAAAGACCCATTAACTCTTCAGTAGCAAGCATCAACAGTTTAAGCCCTAAGATTCTTTGAAATTTTTGCCTCAAAATCATCACCTTACTGTTTCCACCAATCCTGGACTATGATTGATTCTTAAACCTTACCCAATTCTAACAAAGCCTCCTAAACCTTTCCTGATTTAAAAAGTGAAGTGAAGTGAAGTCACTCAGTCGTGTCCGACTCTTTGCGACCCCGTGGACTGTAGCCTGCCAGGCTCCTCTGTCCATGGGATTCTCCAGGCAAGAATACTGGAGTGGGTTACCATTTCCTTCTCCAGGGGATCTTCCCGACCCAGGGATCGAACCCAGGTCTCCCGCATTGCAGGCAGACACTTTAACCTCTGAGCCACCAGGGAAGCCCAAGATCCACCTTAAATCAAACTTCCAGTTCCCAATAAATTCTCTCATTTTCTCAGAAGACACTATCAAATGTCTGAGATGCTACCAAATCTTCGCAAGATAGTGTTCTCCCATCAAATGGTAAGCAATAAACACAGCTCAGCTTTGTCTTATCAATGAATTGTGTTTGTAGTTCTAGCTTTTGATTCTTCATGCCCTACCTAACTTAATACCTATAATGACAATACAACTATAACTTTCAGAGTTCCATAAGAGATAGGCTCAGAATTGTATCAGTCAGGGAACCCTTAAGCTATGGTGTCCTTGTCAAGTTATTTATAGCTCATTAAAAGTTCTTCGCAGTTCAGATGAAATTTACCCATTATATATATATATATATATATATATATATATATATATATACTTTAAATCTAAGTAATATTGCCTAGAAACACAGATAGCATATTTCCTTCGTCAGTTCCCAGAGAGGAAGAATGGAAGACAGCTGACCAAAGGTAAAGCTGTCATGCAGGAGAAATGGTTTTTAACCCTTTATCCACAATGTATATTAAACAAATTTCTTAAGGATAAAAAATTTCCATATAAAGGTAACCATGTTTCCTGTGAGTTAGCACGTGTTATGTGAAAGCAGAGATAAAACCATAGTATAAAATAAAGTAATAAAAAGACTAATGGAGTAGGAATGGAAGTTTAGAACTTCCTTCAAAGAAGAATGAGGAAATGATGAATTCTCAGCATAGTGATAATTATTATACAAATAGTAAAGAGCAATTTCTAAGCAAGTATCTGTGGTTAATTAAGGCAAAATTTTTAAGAGTTATAGTATACATATTATAATATATTTCACCCTTCTTTGCCTTTATATCAGAGTCATTTCCTAATGCTTAACAACAGGAAGCATTTACCACGAATGAAGATCAGTACACATAAAAATTTCTATTTATGTAAGCAACAAAAATCTAATAAAGGAATCTCACTGCTGTCCTCTTCGCTTATAACTTTCTATCCTCCCAAAGCTAATTTACTCAGTTAAACAGATTGTTTTGTCTCTGTATACAATTAATGCAAAAGAATATATTCCTGGAATATCACCAGTTTTTTCAAATATAAGAAGGATATCTATCTTTAAACCTTCTTATTACCCAAACTTCATAACATTCTGTGCCACCAATCCCACTTGGAAAAGAATTTAAAAGTCCAACCTACTGCTACTCTGCTCCAATTTGAAATCTGTGGCTGATTCTCATCCATTTCCCAAATCCTTTCCCCATCTCTTCTTTCACACTGACTTCTCTTTTATTCACACTTTTAAATAGTTTGTGCGAAAGTTTTACTCTCAAGCTAGAAGGTAGGTACATTTGAGTTCAGTGACTAAGCCTTGTACATCTTTGTATTGTTTGTCCACAATGCTTTGTACTCGTAGTGAGAGATCCCAGCTTGGGGATCTAAACCCTTTGGTAACCCCTAAACATGTATTGAAAGTTGGTAGGGTAGGACATCTGACTGGAAGATTATTTATATGAAAATTCATGAAAAGAAACTTATGAATGGAGAGTTGAGCACAGTAGCCAAAGGATAATGCTAGATTTTCTGAGTGGAGGATTTGGGGTCACAGATAAGGTTGTGTCACAAAGATTGCCCTTGTCCCTGTCTTTTTCATTACTAACAAGAAATGGTTTATGTCTCATTCACTTCAATAGAAATATATATAGTGTGACAACTATGTTCCAGGAACTTCAAATCCAAGATATTAGGAAGATAAAATCTTTGCAGTGAAGAAGCATAACGTCTATTTTTTATTCCACCAGAAATGAGCACGGGGCCTAACCCTCGGTTTTCTAAAGATCTTTGTTGTATTTGACCTCTTAACTTGACGTAAAATTGAAGCATAAAAACTAGAGTTGCCCGTAAACCTTCCCCTGAGCATACAGATGAAAGATGAGTGTTAGTAAACCACTAATCCAATCCTCAATAAAAATATAAATGTTTTTATTGTTATTAGAAGCTCTAGGATTACTAGTGGGCTTTCTTAAGTAAAGACCTGGTAGTTAACTAGGACTTAAAATTGCAGCTAAAGTTTTTAAAGCAAGCTACTAAGAAACTAAAAAGAAAAAAAAAAAAAACTTAAATAGAGAAAATCCCATGGAGAAGGTAACATCCTCCCAGAAATAATATATTTCATCACAGACAATATATGTGATAAAAAACAGCACATTCAGAAACATCTTATACTTTTCAGAGTTAAGTAAATTTCAGTGATAAAGAGGAATGCTATATAAATGATCAAGGGATTAATTCCCCAAGAAGGTATAACAATTCTTGCATGCATGAACCTAACAAAAACTAATAGAACTTCAAGTACAAATGAGATTAATCCACTACTATCTTTACAGACTTCAACATCCCTCTGTCAGAGACAGTCAGATCTAACAGGCAAGAAACCAGTAAGGACATAGTGGAAGGCAATGGCACCATCAATCAACAGTCTATTATTGACATCCTTGACTACTTTATACAATAACAGCCAAAAAAAAAAAAAAAAGCTGATGTGAAACATTTACCAATATAGAGCATATCCTGGGCTATAAAACATACCTTAAAAAAATTAATACAACAGAAATCATACAACAGCTGCTTTTGGATCACAGTGAAATTAAACTAGAAATCAATAACAAATATAACCGGAAAATACAAAACTATGTAGAAATTAAACAACACATTTATAAATAAAATATGTATCAGAGGAGAAATATCAAGAAAAACATATTGTTCTTTGTATTAAATGAAACTGAAAATACAACTTATCAAAATTTGTGGGATGTAGCAAAGCAGTACTCAAGAGGAAAATTTACAGCTTAGAATGCATATATTAAAAAGTAATAAAGAAATAAAATCAATAACCTAAATTTCTAAGCTTAGCAAACTAGAAAAAGAAAAGCAAATTAAATCCAAAATAATAATAAGAAAAAACATATTAAAATTAGAGCAAAAATCCATGAAATTGATAACAGGAAATCAGTAGAGAAAATCAACAAAATTTTAAAAGCTTTTTCTTTGAAAGCATCAGTAAAATTGTAAAACCTCTAGCCACACTAACCAAGAAAAAAAGAGGACATAATTACTAACATGAGAAATGAAAGATAGGACATCACTACAGACACTATAGACAATTAAAGTACAACAATTGCAATAATAATAACTATAACAATAATAGAACAATATGAACAACTCTGTAGCCATAAATTTGATAATCAAAATGAAATGGATCAATTCCTTGAAAGACACAATCTACCAAAACTCAAATATACACAGAAAAATAATTATTTGAAGAGAACTATATCTATTAAACAAATTGAGTCAATAATTAATAATCTTCCAAAACACATAACCCCATAGCCAGATTAACTCATGAGTGAATTCTACCAAATATTTAAGTAAAAATTATACCAGTTCTCTACAGTCTCTTCCAGAAAAGAAGCAGAAACAATACTTTCTAACCCAGTTTTAAGAGGCCAGCTTTACTCAAATACCAATACTCAAATACACAAACACAGTATCTGAAAAGAACACTACAAATGAATATCTCTAATACATAGATGCAGAAATCTCAACAAAACACTAGCAAATCAAATCCAACAATATATAGAAATAATCATACAGTATGGCCAAGAAAGATTTATCCTAGGTATGCATGGGTGGTTCAACAATCAAAAATCAATTAAGGTAATCAATAACATCACAGACTAAAGAAGAAAAAGTCATATGTTTATATCAATAGATGCAGAAAAGGCATTTGACAAAATGCAGCAATTACTCATGATAAAAAAAAGTCTCAAAAAGCTAGCTACAGAGAAGAATTTCTCAACTTGAAAAAGAACATATACAAAACCTTACAGATTATATCATATCATTAAAAAAAAAAGGAAATAACAGGTATACAGATTAGGAAGGGAAAAAAATATCTTTCTTTAGAGATGACATAATAGTCGGACACAGAAAATCCAAACAAACTGACCTGGGGGTGGTGGGAGGAAGGAGGAGTCTGGAACTAATTAGCAATTAAAGGAAGTTTGCAGGATATATGGTCAATATAAAAAAGCCAATCACTTTCCTGCATACCAACAATGAACAAGTGGTATTTAAAATTTTAAACACGATACCATTTATATTAGCATAAGAAACTTAGGTATAAGTCTAACAAAATATGTACAGGCTGTACACTAGGAAACCTATGAAACTGATGAAAGAAATCAAAGAACTAAATAAATGGAGCAATAAGCCTTGTTTATGGACGGAAACATTCAATATTGTGAAGACGTCAGTTATTCTAGACTTGATCTAAAGCTACAATGTAATCTCAATCAGAATTCCATCAAATTGTTTTGTATATATCAATAAACATTGTAAAGATTATATGGAAGAATAAAAAATGTGCAAAATAGCCAACACGGTACTGAAGGAGAACAAAGTCAGAGGACAGACACTCAACTTCAATACTTGCTATAAAGCTGTAGTAACCAAGACAGTGTGGTACTGGTGGGAAAAAAAATAAACAAATGGATCAATGGTACAGAATAGAGAGCCTAGAAACAGAACCCCATAAATATAGTCAACTTACCTTTGACAAAGGAGCAAAGGAAATACAATAAAGAAAAGATCGTTTTCAACAAATCTTGATAGAACACATGGACATCCAATGGAAAAAAAAATGAATCTAGTCACAGACCTTATACCCTTCAAAAAATAAAACAGATCATAGACAAAAACATAAAACACAAACTGTAAAGCTCTAAGAAGATAACATGGGAGAAAATCTAGGTGACCTTCAGTAATCATTTTTCAGATATACCACCAAAGGTACAATCCATGAAAGAAATAAAAAACTTGAATTCACTAAAATTAAAAATGTTGCTCTGTGAAAGACACTGTCAAAAGAATGAGAAGACAAGCCACAGACTAGAGGAAAATATTTGCAAAAGACATGTGCAAATAATAAAGGAGTATTACCCAAAATATGCAACGAACTCTTAAAACTCAACAATAATAAAATTAACAACCCCATTAAAAATGAGCAAAAGATCTGAACAGACACCTGACAAAAGGAGATACTCAGATGGCAAATAAGCATATGAAAATATGTTCATATATCACTGTGTGTGCATGCTAAGTCACTTCACTCATGTCTGACTCTTTGTGACCCCATGGACCACAGCCCAAGCAGACTCCTCTGTCCATGGGATTCTCCAGGCAAGCATCCCGGAATGGGCTGCCATGCCCTCCTTCACGAGATCTTCCTGCCTCAGGGATCGAATCCATGTCTCTTACATCTCCTGCTCTGGCAGACAGGTTCTTTACCACTAGGACCAACTGGAAAGTCCCCTCATATATCATTAGAAATTTTCAAATTAAAACAAGATATCACAAGTCCTGGAATGGCTAAAATCGAAAACATTAATAATGCCAAAAACTGGTGAGAATGTGAGTCAATAGGAACTGTCATTCATTGTTGGTGGAAATGCAAAATGGTGAAAACCACTTTGAAAGATAGTTTGGCAGTTTATAACAAAACTAAACATATTTTACATGATCCAGCAACCTTGCTGTTTGATATTCACCCAAACGATCTGATAACTTACCCCAAAGGTTTTGCCTACACAAAAACCTACACTCAAAAGTTTATAGCAGCTTTATTCATAATTACTCAAATTGGGGAGCAATCAAAATATCCTTCAGTAGTAGGTGAATGGAAAAATAAACTTGATATGTCCAGACAATGGAATATTACTCAGCACTCAAATTAGCTATCAGCCATGAAAAACATGGAAGAACCTTAAATATTATTAAGTGAGAGAAGTCAATCTGAAAAGGCTTTCTACTGTAGGATTCCAACTATATGACATTCTGGAAAATGCAAAACTATAGAGATAGTAAAAGGATCAGTGGTTGCTAGAGGTTAGGAAGGAAGAAGGGATGTAGAAGCAGAACACAGAGCTTTAGGACAGTGACACTACTCTGTATGATACTACAATATGTCCTTATGCATTTGTCAAAATCCATAAAATGCACAACAGCACCATGAGTGAACCCTACTGTAAACTATGGACTTTGAACAACCTGATGTGTCAATGTAGTTTCATTCTAGTGGGGGGTGTTGATAACGAGGGAGGTTATGCATGTGTCGGGGCAGCCTCTATTATAGGAAGTCTCTGTAGCTTCTTCTCAATTTTGCTGTCAACCTAAAATGGCTCTTTTAAAAAGTCTTATTATCACACTAATAAGAAAAATCAATAATTATAAGGTGACTTGGCAATGTTTCTATGGATTTAATAAGACTAAAACTAGTAAAACTAAAAACAAATATTATGAAATCCTCTCCTATACCACTAAAACATTATTTTTAATTATCTAAAGGTTTTAATGAAAAAGTAATGATGATCAAATTATAATAAATAGCAATTTCCAATATATCCTTAATAGAGGGTCTGAAATTTCTCAAAAGTGACAAAATAAATATATGAATACAATTAGCTTTGATTTCCAATTTTTTGATACCTAGATAAGAGATAAAAATTTGCCATATAAACAGATATGCTAAAATGAAATGATGTATGTGCCCATTTTTCATTGGAAGGACTGACGTTGAAGCTGAAACTCCAATACTTTGGCCACCTGATGCAAAGAGCTGACTCATTTGAAAAGACCCTGATACTGGGAAAGATTGAGAGCAAGAGGAGAAGGGGACAACAGAGGATGAGATGGTTGGATGGCATCACCAACTCGATGGACATGGATTTGGGTGGACTCCAGGAGTTGGTGATGGACAGGGAGGCCTGGCATGCTGTGGTTCATGGGGTCACAAAGAGTCGGACATGACTGAGCGACTGAACTGAACTGAACTGAATGTGCCCATTTGACAAGCATAAATCAAGAAAAAAAAATTATAATTTAGAAAATGATTTTCCTAAACTTTTCTGGAAATTAAAAATATTTGTAATACTTCCACCTATCAGTTTCTGGCTCAATCATTTTGTCTCCTGAAACAGTGCATTAGTGATCACTTTTCCAATTTCAATTTCTTCTACCTGGTTTACTGTGTTTACCACTAATACCATTCATTGTATCCTGAATTCCCCAAGTATCATGTTTCCTAATTACTTTTATTCTACCAAGCTGTTTGTCACCTGCAGCTGCTCCATATTTCTATGATGTCTTATAATTCCCCTAACCTCCCAGAAATCAAGCTCCCTGGACCTCCCATAGCTGTGTTCAAATACTACAAAAGAGTTTGTTTTTATTCCTTAGATTCCTGTGATACTGTCTTTTACCTCCATTATATTATCTAGGAAATTGACATTATTTCTTTTCAAACAGAATTCTTTCCTTCAATGGACTCTATCTTCCCAGCCTCATAGTTCTCTTAAAGAATGGCATATCCAGTTCATGAATTCCTAGTAAATCAAGTTGTCTTCAGAAAGCATGTCATCTGAGATGCTCTTGAATATGAAAATGTCATTACATCCTAAATTATTTTGTACCGTATCATGTTAAAGGAGTAAGCTGTGATCTTCAGACTCATATTCTCCTATTCCCAAGCTACCAGTAGCTCAATTCCTCATTTTTAAGTTCTATTTTGTCTTATGTCCTTGTACAATCTACTAAAACCTTGCTAACACTTTATTGCTTCAGGTTGGTGAGTCACCAATATGCAGTAAGCAGTGAAGAACTGCCAAGGAGATGGAACTCATTCCTAACCATCACAGGGCTTGTCGCCAAGCTGAGGAAATAGACACACACAAGTGAAACAATAATGTCCCCTCAAACATGCACAATTCTACAAACAAAAATCATTCATATCTATTTTTCCATCAACTCTTTAAAAACATCTTGTGAAGTAAAAATGTCAAGCATCCCTTTCCTTTTTTTTACAGATATGGAAACTGAAATCTATAGTCACCATCCCAAAGGCTCACAATAAACAAAGTCCTAAAGAAGCCACTCAATAATTGAAAGAGAAACTTGAAAAAACTGTGGAACCAAAATGTAAGACAACCCTAGTTTCAAAAATGAGAAGGCAAACAGAGGCCCTTGATTTATTTAGAAAGGCAAAGATACTTATAAGTCAAATACTGAAGATAAAAATACTAAGAGCAATCAATTAATACAAAAACTTCCAATCCATTAGAGGGAATCCAGAAGATTTTTAAAATTCAGTTAATCCAAAAAATGGCAGAAAAGAAGAAGAAGAAAGTAAAAAAGAGAGAGAAAAGTGAATAAAACACACTTTAGAGTGGAAAATAAGATGCTCTACCTAAAGCAAAAAGTAATTAATTACAATAAATGTAAACAGACTAAACTTTCCAGTTAGAGAAACTCTCAGAATGTATAGACTATTTACAAAAGATACAATTAAAGTATAATGATCTAGAATGATGAAAAGTTAAACGCTAGAAATACATATATCAGGTAATATACAATGCTAGTTTAGCTCTTAGTATCAAGCCAAACAAACTTTAAGGGGTAAATAAAGGCATTATTAGTTACAAGAAAAGTTGGAAAATAATGTTGAGAAAACTTTCCAGAAAGTATAGCAAAAAGATAAAGGATTGGAAAATAAGGAAAGAGGGAAAAAGGAATTAGAAAAGTCTAGTAGGTGTTAGAACAAAAGGAATTTCAACAAGAGAGAGAAAAGAGAAGAGCGGGAAAGGAGATGGTGAAAAATCATAAGAAAAAAAATTAAAACAGAAGACATGCTTTTCCAGATTGAAAAAGACTACCCAGACACTGCCCAGCAAAACAGATGAAAATGGACTCACAATAAAGTACTGGAAAGATTCAGAATCCTAAACAGAGAAGATATATCAAATTTCCAGAAAGAGAAAATAGGTCACAATGCCTCAAAGTTCCTTACGAGAATTATTAGAAGGTACACTGTAATGGAACCATGCCCTTCAAAATCTGAGGAGAAATTATCAATGGCCTAGAATATTACAGATAGTCAAACTGTCCATCAGGTGGGACAGTAGGATGAAGAGAGATCTGTTTAAGAAAATGATGTTGATAGGATATTGCTTGCATCGATGCAAGGAAGGGAGCTTTAGACAGTTGGCAAAGAGTTTAGCGGTTGAGTGAGTGATGAGTAAAACAAAGCAAATGATAAGACCAGACAATTATCAACTCTTAGGAAAATGGAAAGTGCAGAACAGGAAAAGTAATCACAGTATGTTGAAGGTTTCAGTTATAAATGAGCTTCCCTTGTGGCTCAGCTGGTAAAGAATCTGCCTGCAATGAGGGAGACGTGGGTTCAGTCCCTGGGTTGGAAAGATCCTCTGGAGAAGGGAAAGGCTACCCACTCCAGTATTCTGGCCTGGAGAATTCCATGGACTGTATAGTCCATGGGGTCACAAAGAGTCAAACACAACTGAGCAAATTTTACTTTCACTTTCACTTTCAGTCATAAATGGCATATTTGTAGACATAATGATATAAACACTATTTATGGAACCAAAAGGATGATATATCTATATTGTGAGAATGAGGCGATGGAAATCAGTGCATGGATACCGTGAGGGCAGGGAGAAAGAGGCTGAAACCTCCAATTTGATAATAAGAAGTCAAAGACAAGTCCCAAAACTGAAAAACCAAAAGGAGTAAGTACACAGTCTTGCTGTTTGGTGATGGAAGCAAATATTAAAAGAATCCCCTAGACAGTCTGAAAGTGGTTGTCTCTAGGGTCTTCTCTTTTAAAAAATTAGATATTGTCAATCATTCTTCATGTAAGTTTTACCAGTATTCCCTTGAGCAATGTATAAGAGACTTCATACCATCACTGTATCAATTCAGATCCCTTACTGAGCGATGCCAAGTCAGGGTTAGATATGCAAGACTTTCACTGAGATAAATGCCTATGAAGGAGAAAGGAGGGAGGCGTCTTCAGACCACAATGCATGTCTGAAACCTATGAAGATTGAAGGAAGAATTGTGTAGAAAGAGCCTCAACCACAGCACAGGTAAATGGGGAGTTTCAGGGCAAAAGCTGCTCAGCAGAGGAGTTCTTCGTTGAGCAGGAGTAGGCTAATTATAATATTGGTGGTGGTGGTTTAGTCGCTAAGTCGTGTCTGACTCTTTGCGACTCCACGGACTGTAGCCAGGCTCTTCTGTTCATGGGATTTTCCAGGCAATAATACTGGAGTGGATTGCCACTTCCTTCTCCAGGGAATCTTCCCGACCCAGGGATCAAACTCACGTCTCCTCCTTGGCAGGTGGATTCTTTACCACTGAGCCACCTGATAAGCCCAATTATAATATTACCACTATTCTTAGTCATTGGTTGAGTACAGCTTTGGGGAAACAGCTTTGAACTGTGACCTGCAGCAGATCAGAAAGCCACAGCAATTGTCAGTCAACTGTATTCAGTGGTATATTGGTAAATGGTTAACAACTAATGCTTTAGAAAGTTTTTTTTTTTAAGCCTTTATCCATAGCATTTGCCATTTTAAAGGTGTAAATACTCCCATTGTGGCCAGTTTCAAGCTACGAGGGTGACAGTGTGATATCACTGAATGCTGAGTTTGAAAGGGATGCTAAAGAATGTCTTTTCCAAACCAGGAGCCACTTCCAGGAAGCCCCTAACTGTGCTTCATGCAGCAGGTTTCCATGAAGGGAGATCTGAGCAGTACACATTCTCAGACACCATATTCTCCAACCCAGTGTGTGTGATAACTGATGGCATGTGAATATAGTCTATAAGTTTACTTTGCATTTTTCTTCATAAGTCTGAGGATATAGTCATATATTTATATAGTACATTAGATGCATTTATTATTATGCAATCTAATTTACTTTCTTTCCTGTGAACTAAACCAATCTTTTGATTATTTGTATTAAAGTCTTTATGCCAATGTTCTAAATAATGGAAATCCTAATGCATTGATCTTAATATATTAATCTATTTAGTAAGTGAATATATAAATACTATTTATTATCTTAAGATTAGCATTTTCAAAATTAACCCCTATCAATCCTTCCAGAAGGGAAATAAGAAATATACCTTAAAAGCTTGATGTAGGTGGAATTTAAAATTAGAAACAAATTACTATGATTCTTTTTTCCTTGAATTTTTAAATTAACAATTATGTGTATAGCATCAAAATACAATCTATACAAGTCTATACTAAACTTTCTGAAAATATTTTTTAGTATCATTAAAGTTGATTCAATGCAGAAATCTTTATGGGAAAAGATCCTGAAGAAAAGCTGCAATCTACCTCCCAACACACACAGAACGACAACAATGTAGGGGAGAATTTTCCATCCGAACAGTCTATGAGGACAGAGTAGAATCTTTAGGGAAATTAAGTTTGTAATTATTATGAACACATTTTAAAAACAGATATATTCTATATTGATTCATTTATATACATCCTTGGTATAGCAAGTTGAAAAATCATCCACAACTAAGTTAGAAACTAAGAAGCCTTGGATGAAATGGTCCTTAAGACATTATATATGTTTTAATATTTCTAGTTGTGTAGATGACACTGAATAAGCAAAATCTTGAATTAGACCAGATATCAGAAGTCATCTAATACAGTCTCTAACCACAAATGATTAGGCAAAACTTAAAGCAAAAATGATAAAGAAAAAAAAAGAAAGAAAGAAAAAGAAACCAAAAAGGCAAAATTTCAAGAATTTCTCTACCATAAAAGCTTTCTGGATCTTTTTGTTAACACAAGCACTGCTACCATATGTACCTGGAGGGGAGGAGTCAAAACATTTGTGGGTTCACAGACTTTTAAAATGCTACTGTTTTCCCAAAAAAAAATACATCTATTTCATTATCTTTCAATCAACTGTCCAGTTCTTAAGCCATATTTGATTTCAAAGGCTGTGGCTTTTCTTCTCCTCTTTCAAACACAATCCCAACTACAGCCATTTCCTAGTAATTTCAACCAGAAATTTTTTAAAGAGTGAATAAAAATTATAAAGTAATAAAATATAATCATTTATGGCAGGTATTTAGTAGGATGAAGGTTGAAAGTGGTGACTATAAAGAAGTTTAGGTTGTTTATAAACTCCTTTTATCCTAATTTTCTCAAAACATGATTAAAGTACTAAAAACACAAAAAACAAGAAACTTACCTCATCCACATTTTCAAAGGCATTGATGATGTCATAAGGTAAACAAGACAACAGATCGATCACAAACCAAGTTTTCAGATAATTCATCCTTATCAACTTGGGGTCAGAAATAACCTCTCCACCAGGTCCCACAAAGGTTGTGTGAAAATTTAAAACAATGTCAACCAGAAAAATAACGTCCACCACACTGTCCAGCACCAGCCAGGCTATGTTGTTTTGCTTCGTTTTGAAGGAGACGTTGTAAGGAACCATAATGGCGGTGTAGAAGGTAAGAATTAAAATCACCCAATCCCAAGTTGTTTTAAAAGCACAATAGTGTAAAATAATGTGTGGTGGCGTCTTTGGTGCTTCTTGCTTATACTGAGGAAGGATATCTGATCCCAGCTGAAGAACCTAAAAGAGACAAAATGTATTTATAAGTGACCCGGACATCTCTGCAAAGTTAGTAATGAATTCAAATTTTCTGGCAGACAAACCACTGGTTTCAAAGCCAGCCATGCTCTGTAATTATATCTCTTCTCCTGAGTTGTATCAAGGTTCATTCAAAGTCACTGCAAGTCCAATCACTCTATCGAAGTTGATCTGTCTGCCATTCCCTCTGACTTCCTCTCCCGTGGCCAACTCGTTCAGAAACTGGTGCCCACACACGGAGGGCAGAAAGAGATCAAAGAAAGGCAGACTTCGCCAGATTGGCAGGTGGCAGTTTTCATAGGCAAGGGAACTTACAAGGCTTTATCGGGTAGCCACAAAACCAGATCTCAGAACCCACCCACCCAATCTTAAAAGTTTACACAGAGGTTTAACTGGCTTCAGTCACATATACAGTCCAGATGTTCTCAGCCACAGCTAGCTCTCTCAAGGTTGTATCCTTGAAAATGGCTCCCACAATGAGAATGGTGGGCAGAAAGTACATTTCAAGGACTAGGGAGGGGGTGAGGAGTTTCCAGTTGCCTGGGTCCAGCTCAAGGATCACCTGGCAGTCCCATCCTCTTGATGACCTCCTCCAACACCAACACTGATCCACAGCACTGCTGGACATCCACTACTGGAAGTGCCTTCTGCACATTCACTGGGCAAAAGTGCCTAGAATCACACCTCTCACAGACTGTCCAGGTGTTATTTGCATGGCCCACCATTACCCATTCTTTACATATTTGGAATTTGAAGGAGCATAACTTTGATTCTAAAGGCTTTGCTGAACCTCAGGGCCCCACGATTAGTGATCTTGCTGTTGCATGGGACTCAACCAGGGCCCGAATGACGGACACAGCAGTATCAGAGCTATAAATGTTATAGCCTGCTTTCCCCTGTTTCCCTTTCAATCGGATTTAAAGAATATTGGATTTTCTGCCCAGATGCAAATTTCCTTTAGAAAAAAATTCTAAATACTCAGGTTTGTTTCTCCATATCTTTTTGACAAATTGACAATTTTCCATACAAGGTTATATGAACACTGACTTATTCTGATTAGGTCTCATTAAAGAGACAATGAGAAAAAGCAGATGACAGTGCAAGAGCAGAGGTCTGGGCAACCCTGGGAAAAGGTAACAAACACAGGACTTAGCACTTCCTTCCAGAACCTGGAACACAGAAATTGTGAGAAGGAGTTGAAAAAGCAGGTTGAAGACCTCTGCTTCATGTCCCCAATGAAGCTATAACTGAGTAAACCTGTGTATTAAGGAGTCTGTAAGTGGGACATTGATGAAAAATATTTTCAGCAGCTTTACCATCTTATACACTCAATTATTCAGTGTCCCTAAAACTAACGGGACCCAGAAAGTAGGAGTCAACAAGTTCAAATTATAAAATTATAAATGCACTAAATTTATGTCAATGCACAAATAGATGTAAACAAAAATACCTGTTAGCCTGTAATTTATATGCAACAAAGCAAAATAAGTAAACTAGCATTTTCTGAAATTTGAGACTTATCCTGAAGTCTCTCATATGTAGAACTTACACAACTGAAAACTAAGCATATAATATAATCATTGCTATTTTGAAACGTGAAAAAATCACTGATATTCTCTTTAGGTGTATATTATAATTATTGTTTTAAGCTTGGGAGTTATAAGAATTATTTATAAAGATTTTTACATATTTATGCTCATTATCAGTACCCCAGTAATGCTTTGTCCATGAGATCTTAAATTACTTAGCAACAAATTATCGTACAGGTAGATTAAGTTTCATGTTGAGATACAGAATTACATATAAAGACTCCTACAGAATCATGGCTTCTCCTTCACCTTTCAATCACAGATCTGTTCATTCCAACATCACTGTGTTAAACATGAAAATTTCCTTCATACTCAATCTTAGCATTATACCATCTGTATTTACACACTCTGTAGTTTGAGCACAAAGAAACAGACTTAGAAAATAAACTCAGTGCCAGGTTGCATTAGGACCTTAATGGGCACTTGGTACTTTTGCCTTCCTGGACCTCTTCCTCCTTAAAAATAATAAAATAAAAATTATACTTTATTTAATATTTTTATATTTATTTAAATATAAATGCAACATAAATGTATAAAGTTTATAAAAATTACATTTTAATAAAAATATTAAATAGTTTAATATTTATATTTTACTTAAAATTATATTTTTATTTTAGCATTATTACAAAGATGAATATTTAATTATTTATTTTTTTACCTAAAAGTTCATTTTTTTCCTTCAACTGCTAGTAGAAATTCAGGCATCCTAGCGGACACCTTAACGTGTTATTGGTGCTACACTCTGTGCTAACAGACAAATTGATCCCACTCAGCACCCTGGAATAATATAAGGTGTCTCCTCTAGAGATGAACTCACTCTTGAGTTCAATATTTCCCAAATCTGGCTACAAACTAAAATCATCTAGAGAAGTTGTTAAAAATACAGTATACTCATGCTTAGACCCCTATGCCAGAAAATAATTAAATTCATTTTGTGTATTAAATTAAATTCAGAGAATCTGTACTTTCAAAATCTTTCCAGGTGATGATAGCTATAGTTCAAAATAAAAACCCTTCTGCACAACAAAGGAAAATATAAGCAAGGTGAAAAGACAGCCTTCTGAATGGCAGAAAATAATAGCAAATGAAGCAACTGACAAACAACTAATCTCAAAAATATACAAGCAACTTATGCAGCTCAATTCCAGAAAAATAAACAACCCAATCAAAAAATGGGCCAAAGAACTAAATAGACATTTCTCCAAAGAAGACATGCAGATGGCTAACAAACACATGAAAAGATGCTCAATATCACTTATTATCAGAGAAATGCAAATCAAGACCACAGTGAGGTACCACTTCACACCAGTCAGAATGGCTGCAGTTCAAAAGTCTGCAAGCAATAAATGCTGGAGAGGGTGTGGAGAAAAGGGAAACCTCTTACACTGTTGGTGGGAATGCAAACTAGTACAGCCACTATGGAGAACAGTGTGGAGAGTCCTTTAAAAGTTGCAAATAGAACTGCCTTATGACCCAGCAATCCCACTGCTGGGCATACACACCGAGGAAACCAGAATTGAAAGAGACACATGTACCCCAATGTTCATCGCAGCACTGTTTATAATAGCCAGGACATGGAAACAACCTAGATGTCCATCAGCGGGTGAATGGGTAAGAAAGCTGTGATACATGTACACAATGGAGTATTACTCAGCCGTTAAAAAGAATACATTTGAATCAGTTCTAATGAGATGGATGAAACTGGAGCCGATTATATAGAGTGAAGTAAGCCAGAAAGAAAAACACCAATACAGTATACTAACACATATATATGGAATTTAGAAAGATGGTAATGATGACCCTGTATGCGAGACAGCAAAAGAGACACAGATGTATAGAACGGACTTTTGGACTCTGAGGGAGAGGGAAAGGGTGGGATGATTTGGGAGAATGGCATTGAAACATGTATACTATCATGTAAGAAACAAATCACCAGTCTATGTTTGATGCAGGATACAGGATGCTTAGGGCTGGTGCACGGGGATGATCCAGAGAGACGATATGGGGTGGGAGGGGGGAGGGGGGTTCATGTTTGGGAACTCATGTACACCCGTGGTGGATGCATGTCAATGTATGGCAAAACCAATACAGTATTGTAAAGTAAAATAAAGTAAAAATTAAAATTTAAAAAAAAAACCCTTGTCTTCTATTTCTTTAAACATTCATAACCAAGTTCTTCAGATGGTGACTTGAGTTTTTAAAGCAATCCAAAACTGCTCCAAGAGAAAAAGGAAGAGTAGGAGAAGAAAGGCAACACCGCACCAACAAAGCAAGGCATGGGACGCACCGTGTGCTTCAGTTTTGATGTTTCTCCTGTGTAGAGCACTGCTTTAGTCTCAGCCCCGTCACTGGGGCTTTTCTATAAAGCAGTGAGTAACAACTGTTCGCTTTATTTCATTTGTACTTTCAGGAGCAGTAAGCCTTGGATAGATGGGGATGAAATCACATGTCCTGATGTATTTTTGTACTGACACCGACACATTCTTTCTCTCTGAATATCGGGAGCACACTGACTCTAAGGGAATCAGAACCACAGATGTGAGTGGAAGCTGAATTCAATCAGTAGAATGTCAGAGCATGTTAAAACTGATGAATTGCCTACACAGACACCAGAATCCTTGAAACTGGGGATCACCTCTAAATTTAAGAGGCCTAGTGGAAATAAGATAAAATGTATATGTGTTGGAAAAAGTGAAAGGGCCTGAAATTTAACAGCAAATCCAAATACTCAAGCTGAGCAAATTACATGATTCTGACTACAACTGGAAAAATTGTCTTTCTGCTAACTTGGTGCCTCTTTTCGGTCAGTCTTTGAAAACCTAAGAGTACACATACACTACATCTCTGTAGAAAACCGTGTTATTTCCACATGTTCTCTGAAATCAAGGCCTAAGACCTGACATAAAGCAGTTTTGTATCTGAATCAGCTTTATAAATTAGGGATGACTGATAAAGAAATGAACAATAACCAAAAGGCAAAGTAAAGAAAGAAAAAAATCAGATGGGAAGAAACAGGAATGAAAATTCATCAAGAGTAAAAATGAAAAGTGATGAGCTGTCCAGGGGATAGGAACTCTCCATTTGAGGCAGAGGAAAAAACCATCTTCAGTGATTTGGGGTGCTAAGGTAGAAATTTTTCCTCTCTATAGTCTCCTTCCTCATGTTCTTGCCCAGTTGTATTAACAAAGAAAGAAAAACTAAATACGGTGTAGTTAAGACCTAGAAAGAATCATGACAAAAAAAAATCAGTAGTCACAGAAACAAGCTCCTACACTTTACCTTGATTTATAGAAAGAAACAAACAACCGAAGGCAGAAAAGAAAGTAGCTTCAAAATCAAGTAGTACTTAGTAAAAAACACTATATGGAAAAGGAAGTTGTATCTGAGTGCATTAAATCTTGTGTCAACTGCATATTATCTTTTAAAATATTATGATGACTATTATCATTTAACATTTGATTTGTTAATGTCTTACTTGGGTTTTTAAAAACATTTCTACACATCAAAGTATTACTCTCTCCTCAAAGGTACCAGAAAATCAGACACATGGCCCTGTTAGCTATGTTCCAAGAAAAACTACAGAACCCTCCAATTTAAAGAATATACTTTGTTCCCTAACTTTCTCCAAATGAAATTTAGTATCTGCAACAAGTTAAGAAAGTTACTCTGGAGAAATTCAGCTAACCTTTCACCAGCAAAACAAACTGATGAACTTACATATTTAATTGTATCTTTCTCTTCCTTGGTTAGTTACCTCAGAATATTTTGTGAGTGCCCAGTAAGTGCTCAGCACAGTTTTTGGTAACTTGATTAACTATTTTGTCATCTTTTGTACCAGTAAGACACAAGATGATTATGTAAAACATGTCAACAGCAAAATTTCTAGCTGCCTTGGAGTTCTGTCCTCATTCCTTTTCAGTATACTCTGTATGGGTAACATCACACAGTCCTCTGACTTAAATAGCCATATCTGTGAGGATGATACCAAGGCCTTCAACTCAAACATAGATACCCCCTTGAGAGACAGACCCATAAATCCCACTTCCTTTTAAAGATCTCCACTTGAATTTCCTGTCAGGAACTTCAAACTTAGTATGCCCAAGAGCAAATCTACTATCGTTGCTCCCAAACCTTCTTTTCTTCCTCTTCTATCTGAGATTTTACTAACCAACAGTAGCCACCATCTGTTAAAGTGCTGCACTCAACATGCCAGCAAATTTGGAAAATGTATCAGTGGCCACAGGTCTTGAAAAGGTCAGTCTTCATTCTAATCCCAAAGAAGGGCAATGCCAAAGAACGTTCAAACTTTCATACAAGTGCACTTATTTCACATGCTGGTAAGATTATGCTCAACATCCTTCAAGCTAGGCTTCAGCAGTACATGAACTTCCAGATGTACCAGCTGGATTTAGAAAAGGCAGAGGAAACAGAGATCAAATATTTTGCCAATATCCACTGGATCATAGAAAAAGCAAGAGAATTCCAGAAAAACATCTACTTCTGCTTCATTGACTATGCTAAAGTCTTTGATTGTGTGGATCACAACAAAACGTGGGAAATTCTTAAAGAGATGGGAATACCAGACCACCTGATCTGTCTGCTGATAAACCTATATGCAAGTCAAGAAGCAACAGTTAGAACCAGACATGAAACAACTGACTGATTCAAAATTGGGAAAGGAGTGCTACAAGGCTGTATGTTGTCACCCTGCTTATTTAACTTATATGCAGAGTGCATCAGTGAAATGCTAGACTGGATGAATCATAAGCTGGAATCAAGATTGCCAGGAGAAATTTCAACAGCTTCAGATATGCAGATGATACTACCCTAATGGCAAAAAGTAAAGAGGACCTAAAGAGCATCTTGATGAGGGTGAAAGAGGAGAGTGAAAAACCTGGCTTAAAATTCAACATTCAAATAACTAAGATCTTGGCATCCAGTCACATCACTTCATGGCAAATACAAGGGGAAAAAATGAAAGTAGTGATAGATTTTATCTGGGGGATCTCCAAGAATCCACCTGTAATGCAGGAGACCCCGGTTTGATTCCTGGGTTGGGAAGATCCCCTGGAAAAGGGAAAGGCTACACCAGTATTTTGGTCTGGAGAATTCCATGGACTGTATAATCCATGTGGTCACAAAGAGTCGGTCATGACTGAGCGACTTTCACTTTCACCTTCAAAATCCCTGCAGACGATGACTGTAGCCATGAAATTAAAAGACCCTTGCTCCTTGGAAGAAGAACTCTGAAAAACCTACACAGAATATTAAAACAGAAAGACATCAGTTTGCTGACAAAGGTCCCTAGAGTCAAATTATGGCTTTTCCAGTAGTCATATACAGATGTGAGAGCTGGACCATAAAGAAGACTGAGCACTGAAGAACGGATGCTTTCAAACTGTGGTGTTAGAAGACTCAAGAGTTGCTTGCACTGTAAGGAGATCAAACCAGTCAATACTCAAGGAAATCAACCCTGAATATTCATTGGAAGGACTGATGCTGAAGCGCCAATGCTTTGTCCAACTGATGTGAAGAACTGATGCGGTCTTCTCACCAGAGAAGACCCTGATACTGGGAAAGACTGAAGGCAAAAGGAGAAGAGGGAGGCAGAGAATGAGATGGTTAGATACCATCACCGACTTAATAGACATGAATTTGGGCAAACTCAGGACAGGAAAACTTGGCATGCTGCAGTCCATGGGATCGCAGAGTTGGACACAACAACTGAACAACAACAACAATACTATCTGTCCATCCAGCTGTTCAAGCCAAAAACATAGAGTTGACCTTGACTCATCCCCTTCCTCACATTCATTTCTAAACATCAACAAATGTGTTGACTCTAATCTTAGTACATCTGCAATCTGTCCTCTTCTGCTACTGGCCCCCTTGCTTAAGGTCATAGTTGTCCAAGCTGAAATACTACCAGTACCTCTTAACTTGTTTCCCTAGTTACCATTTCAACATAGAGCCACTAGGTCAAACAAGGGTTCTTGACCATTTTCGTGCCATGGGTCTCTTGGGAATCTGGTGACATTTATGGATGTCAACTTCTTAGAATAATGTTTTCAAATTAATACAGTTAAAACAGGATTACAAATACCATGGAGACCAATCTCCCTTTGAGAGGTTTGTGAAGCACGAATACAACCATATCATTTCCCTGGCACATGGGACACCAACCACTTCTGTTCACTATATACCACCTTAACCTTTCCTTTCCTACCTGACTTCATTCACATTGAATTCACAGTCAAAGGCACGATACTATCTCGTCGCTGAGTCTTTGGACATATTGGCCTCTCTGGCATAAATGACCTTCATCTCTTCTTCACTACATTTTTCCTTCAAGATTCACTCAGCCCAATAATTCTGGAGAAAACTCTAATTTGAAAAGATACATGCACCCTAATATGTATAACAGAACTATTTATAATAGCCAAGACACGGAAGTAATCTATATGTCCACGGACAGAGAAATAGATGTGGTACATATATACAATGGAATATTACTCATCCATTACAAAGAATGAAATAATGCCATTTGCAGCAACATGGATGGATCTGGAGATTATCAAACTACATGAAGTCAGTCAGACAAATAAAGACAAATATCATATATCACTGATATATAGAATATAAAATATGATACCAAATAACTTATTTACAGACTAGAAACAGACTCAAAGACTTTGAAAACAAACTTAAAGTAACCAAAGGGGAAGGAGGGAGTGAAAAATTAGGAGCTTAGAATTAGCAGATACAAACTACTATGCATAAAATAGATAAACAACATATATTTAAAATTTTATAATAACTACTATATATTCAATGTCTTATAATAACCTATAATTCAAAGAAAATGAAAAATACATACTATATTATAAATATATATATAGATAATCACTTTGCTGTATACCAGAAACTAATAACAACATTTAAATCAACTATAATTTTTTAAAATAATTCACTTAGCCCAAGTATCATCTCATTGAGGTACCACCCCTCTTCTCTGATGGATATTTAACTCCTTGATGACAGGGTCCATGGCCTATTCATCTTTATATCCTTTGCATAGTACCAAGCATAGAGCAAACCCTCAATAAGTCTATGCTGCACACACAAGTGAATGAATGAACTTGCTATCTCATTTGCTCAAAGAAAACCTCATATTCTACAGACATCACCTGGGATGTTGTAAAGTACCTTCCCATTTTCAAAGTAGGAGAGCATAAAAAGAAATTTATGAAATTTCTACAATTCTACAAGGGAAAATCAATTAACACATAAGTATTTGTAAAATAATAGACAGAAATATCAATATTGAGACATTTGGATGGGGGAAATGTACCACTGCCAACATGTTCAGAAGTAAAGTTAATCTTGCACTTACTTCAGCTAGTCTTGAATGTTTGTGGACCACCTCTGTTTTATTCATTGGCGTGAGCTGTTGCAAAACACTTCGGCTATTTGTCAAAGCCCGTGTCAATCGGGCAAATTTTGTCCAACCTTAAAAATAAGGAAAGAAAGTCTCAGTTTTTCACACATAATGAATATAGAAGTCAATATTCTTGCTCATAATCAAGGGATCTCAAAAATAGAATAAGTAATGAAAAGTTAGCACTTCATACTAATGAAAATGCAGAACTAATGAAAAGTATCAACCTAAAGCATTTTATTTTTACACAGGCATCAGCATATACTTCAAGGGCAGTTATAAAATAATAAGTAAATTTTATGTGTGATCTTTGTGTTTTGTGCAAAAACAGCTAGGTGTCCATAAAATTCTATCCTCTCCCTTGCATTGTATAGGTTTGTTATTGGGAAACAGTTGCTCAGCCAGGAATGCATTTTCCAGCATTCTGTGCCTCTAGGTATGGGCATGTCTCTAGTTCTCACCAATGGAATGAGAGCAGAAGTGATGTGTGTCACTTCCATGCATGCAACAACTTAAGAGGCAAAAGAGGCATACTTTCTCTCTTCTTCTGTTTGCTGTATGAAAATGACAATAAGGCCCCAGGGGATGGCAAAGCCACTGAATCAGAGCATAGAAGAATGCCACATGCCAAGGATCAATTGCCTGTATTGTTATATGAGCAAGAAATAGGCTTCGATTGTGTTAAACTACTTAAGTTGGGGGATATTTATTATAGAAGGTAGCATTACCATAATAAAAAGTCATTGTGTACTTATGTGAAGATACACATATATAAGAGAATAAAGTCCAGCTTCAACAAATCTCACATACTGTAGTTCATATCACACAGCTCCACCTTCTTTGTAACATAGCAAAATGTTATTTCTCTCTTACTAACAATTTCATTGGTATTTTAGGGTTATTTTGGGAATATATAGAATCTTTAATAACGTTTTCTATAAGTGTAGTAACTTTGACTTCTGAGGGGAAGGAATGTGAATTTAATAAAAAAAAAAAGAATTTTCTTCCATTATTTCCATTATTAAAATCATTAATTTTTCATTATTAAGCTAATTAACTTTAAGGGAATGTCAATGAGATGTGACCAAGTGGAACAAAACCAACCACAGTCTGCTCCTATCTCAATTAGCCTTTCTCTAGCTACCCCAAAAAGCTCTAATCTATTACAAACTCCATTAAGATCACTTGATAATTTCCACAGTACTACCTTTAAGTAGGGTATTTACCAAACAACTCCTTAAAAATGAAAACTCATGATGGTCCAGTGGAATGACTCTAACAGAATTGATGAAATTTCAGACAACGTGACAAAAAATGAAGGAAGAAATCCTGGGCAAACACAACCAAATGTCTTTCAAGCCATACAAGGTAGATGACATCATACTTTACTGCTATTCTTCAATCTAATTCTGGCTTCATTTAGGCTTTATATTGTCCCATCAATTCAGCTCACTCTGTGATATCAACTATTGGATTGGGGGAAAGAGTAAACTGGCACTGGTTGATAGAAGATTCTTTATTCTTTTTCATTAACAGTGCTCATCCTAGTGACTAGAATGTTAGGTTTTGGAAATTGTATGCATCCCTGAAGTTTGCCCTGTGCAATATGCTAGAAAAACAAGGAAGCACCAGATATGCCATCAACTCTAAGAACTAAACATCAACATAAAATACTATTAAGCAATCTATATCACCAACTTAGACTTTTCTTCCAAGTACTAGACCTATGTCTAATTGGCCATTGGTCACCTCTTACTCAGATGACTCTTAACATGTTCAAAACTGATCTTAACATCACCTTCTCCCCACATTTCCGACTCTGCTTTTTTCATGGATTCTTGGTCTCAGTGAATGACTCAACAATATTTCCAGCTGTCTGAATCAGAAACTTGAGATTCACCAGCCTCCTTCACTATCACATCACACACACACACACACACACACACACACACACACACCCAATTCCTTCCATAAATATCCTAAAATTTAATTTCCTTTCTCCATCGCTAATATGTCATGTCATATATATCATCTTTCACCTGAGTTAGACAGTAGCTCCTAAAAACTATAGTCTATATTCCATTCTCTGACCACATATTTTCCACATTGCTGCCAGAGTTCTTTCTACAGCACAAGTTTTACTATGCCCTTCTCCCATTTTTAATTCTTTAAGAGATCCCTAGAGGTCATCAGGATAACACTGAATATCCTTGGTATATGTGTCCTTTAGTTTCTGACCCTAAAGATTTGCTCTGCATCCATCTCTTACTTCTCATACACACTCTGTACTCAAATCACTACCAAATTAAAATGACAAATTGAAAAACAAAACTAAATCCATTAGGAATTTTTTGTTCACCCTATGACATTCAATGCTTTCATGCTTTCACATGTTATAATCATGCTGCCTGCCTGAAATGCTTTTTCCCTTCCCATCATTCTGGCTAATGCTTACTGGTACCTCCAAACTCAAAGTATTCTGGGATCCACTGGAAGCTTCTTGGATCCACCCATTAGAGATGTACTCTCCTCTGTGCATTCACCTTACAGGATACATACCTCACATGGCACTAGCAACACTAATGCAATCACTGATAAGCATGTCAGTCACTCCTATTACACTGCATTCCTCTCTCCATTCTCAGAACTTGGTAGAGGCTTGCCATAAAATAGACCTTTAATTGACTAACTAATCAAAAGTTACTTGTAACTTTAAAAATAAGCTGCTTGAACATTAACATGAAATATTGTCATGTATTATTATCACTGGGTTTTGGTTTAGTTTTTTATTTATTGGGTTAAAATGATGAGGATGTCCTCAGATGACAGAGACTATATTGGCAGCAGGTGTGTTAAAATATTTCCTGTTGATCATTTCTCTTTTTACAGCAACTGAGTATTATAATTGCAGTGAATATTTTTAGAAACTTCCAAGTCAACATTGATTCAGTTTCTTTTCTTTTTCTCTGGATGAGCCACAAGTCTTGCAGGATCTTAGCTCCCTGATGAGAGATCAAACTCAGGCCCTTAACAATGAAATCACAGAGTCCTAGCAACTGGACTGCCAAGAATTACTGCAAGTCAATCTTATAGTAACTTAGGGTTCATATTTCTAAGATAAGTAATGTTGCACCTATTAGTACATCTGCTTATTAGATTAAAAGAGAAGATAACTTTTATTTCCTGTGTGTGATAATGGTTTGTTCAGAAAGTATTTTTAAAAAATTAAAGGAGACATCAAAGGAATAAGTTCAATAACACATGGAAGAATACAAATCATCTAATACCATGTGTTCACTCCTTTCCTAGGATAGTACAGGGAAGCAAATGTGTGAGGAAGGAGAAACATGATGATGAATCTTTATCATCATCCTCTGGCTTTCTATTTCAAGAATCGTGAGTACACACTACCGTTCCTTAATGAGGAAGCAGCAGTTCCTCATTTAAACATAAAACAAACGTGCCTGTGTATGTGTATCTCATTTTACACATGAAGTCAACATAATCACGAACTATTTCATCCCTTTACCTTATTTCAATGTCCTGGAGGAAGACAAAATGTTAAAACTGTGAAAATAAAACACATACACTTTTCTTCATGGTAAACAGTAGAAAGAAACAGAAAGAAAAACGTTAATTCTTCAACCTGAAACTTTATTCTGTGTGAGACAACCCTTAAACATAGATGAAAAGGGAGTTTACTGCATGATATGACTTTTAGGTGCCAGATTTTATTCTTTCTATCCTTGGCACATAGTGGGCACATAGTGGGCACTAGACACATTTTTGAATGAATGAGAACATTAGTTAAAAAGATATATAGAAATTAACAAGGCACCCAGATCATATGTATTAATAGTTAAAATTAGAAAATAAAGAAGCAAATCTTCTGGTTTTCTATGATCAGCTCTTAGCAGATACTAATACAACTCTGTCTTGTGAAGGAAGGGCTTTGGGTTGGAGAAGCTAGAAAGGGTATGGTAGATGGTTGAGGAGGAAGTGTGGAGGACTATAAGTTTTCTCTCAAAATGAAAACTGAGGAGTTGCTAACAAAAACAACAAAAAAAGTGGTGACAATTGTCAAACTGACTCAGACATACTGAGAGAAGTTTAGAAGGAAACATCAATACTTGGTAAGGATTCTTCCTAGAGACAGCAAAGGCAGTTGTCTAATCATTTAACCATTTAAGAGCTTCAATATCAAAATGCTCACAGAGCTAGAAAAGCAATGCAAAGCCGAGGAGTGTTTTGATTCACATTTAAATCAAAGGGAGCACTCAAAGATGCACTCCCTAAATTGCTCAGTGATCTTTTCTCTCTGGTGAGAGCTTTCTTGCAGTCCTCAGTTCTAAAGAGCATTATTTTCTTTATGCTGTCCCTCTATCCTCACTCTCAGCAGATTACCTTACCAAATATGTTATTGAAAAAGCAGAAGACAGAGGAAACACAACAGCCTTCAACTTTCCTTCTGTTCCCTCCATCTCAAGTTCCACCCAACCATGGTAACTGATTCTTGCCTGTACCTTTATTATCTCAGAGAATTAGGCATTTTCTTTTTTCTGATCATGTATATATTCTACTTACGAACATTTAAGTGGCTTCTAGATTTTTCACTATCACTAACAACGCCACAGTGAATTTCCTTATACCTATACCTTTGTGCTCTTGGATACATCTGGAATTGCCCATGTGATTAGATGAATTAGTTCCTTTGATCTGTCAGTAGCCCCCACTAAACAGTCAAACTTTGAAAAAGTTAAGCAGTCACACTGTCTAGGTCAGAGGGAAAAAAAGGCATATCAGCAGTTCTAACTTTCCCCAGCGATACATTTACTGATTTCACCTTTACTGAGACCTAACTGGTGTGACTGATTATTCAGCACAGTTCGCTGATGTTACTTAGATGTGGTCGATATGGGGTAATGTGAACAGACAGCTGAATATGAAGAGCCTAATACTTGCTCTATAAGTTGTTCATGGCATTATAAGAACATTTGTTCTCCTAAAAGCTTAGGATACCAACTCCTTCTTAATAAAACATTAGTTTAGCTCTATTGGGTTGCAATTAACCTCTTTGTCATGGACTGCCTAATCTTAAAAATAAAAGGAAGTCACAGAGGCAGTTCAATCAATCTACTAGAGTGCAACACAAGATTCTAATCTATAAGAAAAAAGCTTAGGTAAACAATTATACTCTTGGCCAAAGAGTCTACATGGTATAATTACTCATATTTCATCTGTTGTTTCCTCTCTAAAGAAAACCATTGGCTTCCTACAAGGGGAAGGCTGCTATTTTTACTGTTATTTTCATTCTACAGGAACTTTTTTTGTCTCAATTATTGGCACAAAGATGCCATAACTATTTGGCACAGGATATTTCACACTGTTAAGTGTCTTGGCAGTTTTTGAATCTGTTTGAAAATACTGTACTATATAAATGGGCAGAGATTTGAGCCATCGCTTTTAGAACACATATGGATAATCAACAGAATGGATTTCTTGGCTGTCATTTTTCCCCTTGGTACTATTATAAATGATGTATCAGGTACCACTGACTAATAATCTGAGCAACAGCTCCAGGACCTCAGTATCAGAAACAAGAGATAACAAAAACACTTTTCCCTCCTTGAATTATCATCAGTAAATTCTGTTGATTCAAAGCAGTACAGTCCTGTCAGAATCAGACTGTTCTCAACCTGTGCTTCATCTTTGTAGGGAAAAAGGAAAGCAGGGGGTTTAAGGTGGCCAAACCCCAATAAGTATCCAATGGAAAGGGAGAAGGCAGCATGGTCCAATAAAGAGAACACTGGATTGAAAATCAGTCAGACTTTGAGTGTCAGAATCTTCAACAGTAAAATGGAGATAATAATACTAATTTTCAGAATTATAGGAATGAGCTATAAAGAATACAAAGCTCCTGACACATATTAACTGCTTCATCAAGACTGGTTTCTTCCCCTTCAATAGTTTCTGCTACCACCCATCATGTATATATAAGTTGACATCACTCGGGACCATTCATTTTAAAGGCAGAAATTCATCTAGAATGAAGTTTTGGTGATCATAGGATTCATTATGAGGAAGTGCTACTCTCAAATTAGTTGGCTGCCATTACACTCTACTTACCATTCCAGATACAACTTAGAAGTACAATTCACAGTTAGCCAATTTACTCAGGTTTTTTACCTATATGTCTGAGTTTCTTGGTTAAAAATACCAATATAAGCCGAAGGAGACTGATACCAACTTCAATCACTTTTGTCACATTCTTAAAAGATATGGGCCTTCGTTCCAATCACTGCCCCTTTTCCACATTAAAAAAAGGTAAAACGGCCTTGTTCTAGAAATGTTTTAGAAAATTATATCCTGGCTTTCCTATGTGTGGATTCACTTGTTTGTTCTGCATTTAAAACACTATTTTCTATATCTGCAGCCAAGCTTTTATTATCTAAGTATTGCTTTAAATTTTTGCAAACACCTTCAACCTACTCTCTTGCAAATATCCTCAGCTCCTGATCCCTTCTCCCTGATCCTTGAGCTCCCTGATTCTTTTCATCTTGCTCACCTAACCAAATCCCAATTCTGGTTGGATCCAACTCACCTACTTCACCATCTACACACCTTTGACCATACTAGGGTGGAGTAAACACATAATCATGCTCATAGATACTAATGAAGTGTATGACCACAAGTCTCACGTGGACCTTAGTGCTGCACTGCAAACCTGCTGAATTTAACCTTAGCTACTCACTGCTCCACTCTCTACACAACTGTTTCATACCTCCTCCTCCTCTCTCCTTCAACCTCTCCTTACCTCCTCACCATCCTTAATCTCAGTTGATAACCATGTTTCCTCTTTTACTGAGAAAATAAGAGTAATCAGAAGAAAGCTTTCATTATATATCAATCTGTTTTCACACCACCCCTCTCCCCATTAGGATATGATGGAAGGAACTTTGTATCTCCAAGACCTAGTTAACAGTGCCAGCACCATACTGTGCCCTCAGTCAGCATGCTTGGTTGGAGAAAAATAAATAAATAAAATAAACAAAAAGAACAAATGCTCCTAGAAGAGTCACAAAAAGGCTCATGTTAAGTAACTCTGGTGCCCAAGGTGGAATCTAAAGTAAGATTACTATATATGGAGAATATAGAAAAAAATGGTACAGATGAACCTGTTTTCAAGGCAGGAAGAGAGATGCAGACATACAGAATGGACATGTGGGCATGGTGCAGGGCGGGGTAGGGTGGGGTGAAGAGAGAGAGAGATTAGGATTAACATATATACACCACCGTGTGTTAAATAGATAGTTGGTGAGAAGCTGCTCTAAGCACAAGTTCAGCAAGGTGTTCTGTGATGATCTAGAGAGGTGAGAGGAGGCTGTGGGAGGGAGCTCCAAGAGGGAAGGGATGTATGTATATGACTGATTCACTTGATGGTACAGCAGAAACTAACACAAAATGCAAAGGCTTTATATTCCAATAAAAACGTAAGATTGCTGCCTCCATGTTCAATGTTCTATACTCGGATCATACTGATCCTCTGGTGTTATCACAAAATCTCATCTGCTCTTTCCCAAAAGTTCTATGGTTCCCCTTTGCTCAAACTAAAAAGTTGAAAGATGCATTTTTGCGCCAAGTTTTCAAAATATACTTTCTGATATGCTAGCTTCATAGGGATAGTTGGATGATTGCTTAATGGCATAAATATTTTAGCTCTATTGAATTTTTCATATTAAATTTACAACTCACATGAATAATAGAAAGCAGCTCATATACACCATTCACAGTTACATTGTTCAATACTTTTTTTGAAATCTGTTATGTATTTGAAAGGTGTGGAAGAGTCTCAAAGTAAAAAATCTATTTAAAATAAGCTCTTCCACTACAAATTCTGGTTTGGAAAGAGATATTTTACTCTAAGGTGTTCACAATGAGGTCTGATTTTCCCTATAAATTTTGATTTACAGGTCTATTGAACAGACTACTCAAAAATCAAGTGGTCTGAGTTGTCTCGAGTTTATTTAAATGGAGCTCATTTTTGTAAGAATAAAATAATGCATTCAAAAGAGAAAGAGCTCTATGAGTCTGATGAAAGGATGCAGAGAGATGGAGGTAGAGGCAGATAAATGGAGAGCTATTAGCTTGAGAAGTAAAGGTCAGTCTTTCAACATTAGCACCCTTTTTCCCAACCTCATTGTAAAATGCTGCCAACTTTTAGTTTCCATAAACAGATACCACCATTAATGTTCAGCAGGTCAAACCTATGAGAAAGCACTGTACTTTTCTTGGCCAACTTTAGCTGTGCCATGAAGTTAGTTAAAATGAATGAGAAAAACAATAACCATTAAATATGAAAGTTAAAAGTGCATAAATATTTTTGAGGGGAAAAGTCTGTAGTTTTTCACTCAGTCTGGCAATCACTCATGTATTATTCATGCAAGAAAAATTCATCTGAAGGATATGCTGGGTCACGAGTTTTATTTTAGAATATAGCACTTTATCAAATTTTACAAACAATTCACTGAAGCTCAATATTAAAAAAACAAACAATCAAATCAAAAAACTAGGCAGAAGACAAGAATAGATGTTTCTCCAGAGAAGACATACAGATGGCCAAGAGGCACATGTTCAACAATGCTGATTATTATAAGAGAAAAACAAATCAAAACTATAATGATATATCACCTCACACTTGTCAGAATGACCTTCATCAAAGTCTGCTGCTACTGCTAAGTCACTTCAGTCGTGTCCAACTCTGTGTGACCCCATAAATGGCAGCCCACCAGGCTCCCCCATCCCTAGGATTCTCTAGGCAAGAACACTGGAGTGGGTTGCCAGTTCCTTCCCCAATTCATGAAAGTGAAAAGTGAAAGTGAAGTCGCTCAGTTGTGTACGACTCCTGGCAACATCAAAGTCTACAAACAATAAATACAAGCAAGGGCAGGGAGAAAAGGCAACTCTCCCATACTGTCAGTGGGAATGTAAATTGGTGCAGCCACTATGGAAAATAGATGGAGATTCCTTTAAAAAACTAAAGATAGATCGACCATATAACCCAGCAATCCCACACCTGAGCATATATCACAAGAAAAACGTGTTTCGAAAGGATATGTGCACTGCGTTGTTCATTGCAGCACCATTTACAATAGCCAGGACATGAAAGCAACGTAAAAGTCCATCAAGAGATGAGTGAATAAAGATGTACTATAAATAAACAAATATATATATATACACATATATATAGGAATATAACTCAGTCATTAGAAAGATTGAAATAACGCCATCTGCAGCAACATGGATGGACCTGGAGATTATCAAAATAAGTGAAGTAAGTCAGACAGAGAAAGACAAATATCATAAGATATCACTTATATGCAGAATGTTTAAAAAATGATACAAACAGATACATACAAAACAGAAACAGACTAACAGAAAACAAACTTATGGTTACCAGGGGGTAAGGGTAGAGGGAGGGACAGGTTGGGAGATTGACATGTGCACATTGCTATATTTAAATGGATAACCAATAAGGACCTACTGTGTAGCATAGGGAACTCTGCCCAATACTTTGTAATAAATTAAATGGGAAAAGAATTTGAAAAAGAATAGACACATGTTTATGTATAACTGAATCACTTTGCTGTACACCTGAAACTATTAATAACACAACATAGTTAATCAACTCTACTCTACCATAAAATAAAAATTAAAAATATATGTATGGCACTTTAAGATACAGACAGCTGTTAGCTGCAGGTTTTTTTTTTTTAATTTTTTATTTAATTTTAAAATCTTTAATTCTTACATGTGTTCCCAAACATGAACCCCCCTCCCACCTCCCTCCCCATAACATCTCTGTGGGTCATCCCCATGCACCAGCCCCAAGCATGCTGTATCCTGCGTCAGACATAGACTGGCGATTCAATTCTTACATGATAGTATACATGATAGAATGCCATTCTCCCAAATCATCCCACCCTCTCCCTCTCCCTCTGAGTCCAAAAGTCCGTTATACACCGCTGTGTCTTTTTTCCTGTCTTGCATACAGGGTCGTCATTGCTATCTTTCTAAATTCCATATATATGTGTTAGTATACTGTATTGGTGTTTTTCTTTCTGGCTTACTTCACTCTGTATAATCGGCTCCAGTTTCATCCATCTCATCAGAACTGATTCAAATGAATTCTTTTTAACGGCTGAGTAATACTCCATTGTGTACATGTACCACAGCTTTCTTATCCATTCATCTGCTGATGGACATCTAGGTTGTTTCCATGTCCTGGCTATTATAAACAGTGCTGCGATGAACATTGGGGTACATGTGTCTCTTTCAATTCTGGTTTCCTCGGTGTGTATGCCCAGCAGTGGGATTGCTGGGTCATAAGGTAGTTCTATTTGCAATTTTTTAAGGAATCTCCACACTGTTCTCCATAGTGGCTGTACTAGTTTGCATTCCCACCAACAGTGTAGGAGGGTTCCCTTTTCTCCACACCCTCTCCAGCATTTATTGCTTGCAGATCTTTGGATCGCAGCCATTCTGACTGGTGTGAAGTGGTACCTCATTGTGGTTTTGATTTGCATTTCTCTAACAGTAAGTGATGTTGAGCATCTTTTCATGTGTTTGTTAGCCATCCGTATGTCTTCTTTGGAGAAATGTCTATTTAGATCTTTGGCCCATTTTTTGATTGGGTCGTTTATTTTTCTGGAATTGAGCTGCATAAGTTGCTTGTATATTTTTGAGATTAGTTGTTTGTCAGTTGCTTCATTTGCTATTATTTTCTCCCATTCAGAAGGCTGTCTTTTCACCTTGCGTATATTTTCCTTTGTTGTGCAGAAGCTTTTAATTTTAATTAGATCCCATTTGTTTATTTTTGCTTTTATTTCCAGTATTCTGGGAGGTGGATCATAGAGGATCCTACTGTGATTTATGTCTGAGAGTGTTTTGCCTATGTTCTCCTCCAGGATTTTTATAGTTTCTGCTCTTACATTTAGATCTTTAATCCATTTTGAGTTTATTTTTGTGTGCGGTGTTAGAAAGTGATCTAGTTCCATTCTTTTACAAGTGGTTGACCAGTTTTCCCAGCACCACTTGTTAAAGAGATTGTCTTTACTCCATTGTATATTCTTGCCTCCTTTGTCAAAGATAAGGTGTCCATATGTGTGTGGATTTATCTCTGGGCTTTCTATTTTGTTCCATTGATCTATATGTCTGTCTTTGTGCCAGTACCATACTGTTTTGATGACTGTGGCTTTGTAGTAGAGCTTGAAGTCAGGCAAGTTGATTCCTCCAGTTCCATTCTTCTTGCTCAAGATTGCTTTGGCAATTCGAGGTTTTTTGTATTTCCATACAAATCTTGAAATTATTTGTTCTAGTTCTGTGAAAAATATGGCTGGTAGCTTGATAGGGATTGCATTGAATTTGTAAATTGCTTTGGGTAGTATACTCATTTTCACTATATTGATTCTTCCAATCCATGAACATGGTATATTTCTCCATCTATTAGTGTCCTCTTTGATTTCTTTCATCAGTGTTTTATAGTTTTCTATATATAGGTCTTTAGTTTCTTTAGGTAGATATATTCCTAAGTATTTTATTCTTTGCGTTGCAATGGTGAATGGAATTGTTTCCTTAATTTCTTTTTCTACTTTCTCATTATTAGTGTATAGCAATGCAAGGGATTTCTGTGTGTTGATTTTATATCCTGCAACTTTACTATATTCATTGATGAGCTCTAGTAATTTTCTGGTGGAGTCTTTAGGGTTTTCCATGTAGAGGATCATGTCATCTGCAAACAGTGAGAGTTTTACTTCTTCTTTTCCAATTTGGATTCCTTTTATTGCTTTTTCTGCTCTGATTGCTGTGGCCAAAACTTCCAGAACTATGTTGAATAGTAGCGGTGAAAGTGGACACCCTTGTCTTGTTCCTGACTTTAGGGGAAATGCTTTCAATTTTTCACCATTGAGGATAATGTTTGCTGTGGGTTTGTCATATATAGCTTTTATTTTGTTGAGGTATGTTCCTTCTATTCCTGCTTTCTGCAGAGTTTTTATCATAAATGGATGTTGAATTTTGTCAAAGGCCTTCTCTGCATCTATTGAGATAATCATATGGTTTTTATTTTTCAATTTGTTAATGTGGTGAATTACATTGATTGATTTGCGGATATTGAAGAATCCTTGCATCCCTGGGATAAAGCCCACTTGGTCATGGTGTATGATCTTTTTAATGTGTTGTTGGATTCTGATTGCTAGAATTTTGTTGAGGATTTTTGCATCTATGTTCATCAGTGATATTGGCCTGTAGTTTTCTTTTTTTGTGACATCTTTGTCAGGTTTTGGTATTAGGGTGATGGTGGCCTCATAGAAGGAGTTTGGAAGTTTACCTTCCTCTGCAATTTTCTGGAAGAGTTTGAGTAGGATAGGTGTTAGCTCTTCTCGAAATTTTTGGTAGAATTCAGCTGTGAAGCCGTCTGGACCTGGGCTTTTGTTTGCTGGAAGATTTCTGATTACAGTTTCAATTTCCGTGCTGGTGATGGGTCTGTTAAGATTTTCTATTTCTTCCTGGTTCAGTTTTGGAAAATTGTACTTTTCTAAGAATTTGTCCATTTCTTCCACGTTGTCCATTTTATTGGCATACAACTGCTGATAGTAGTCTCTTATGATCTTTTGTATTTCTGTGTTGTCTGTTGTGATCTCTCCATTTTCATTTCTAATTTTATTGATTTGATTTTTCTCTCTTTGCTTCTTGATGAGTCTGGCTAGTGGTTTGTCAATTTTATTTATCCTTTCAAAGAACCAGCTTTTGGCCTTGTTGATTTTTGCTATGGTCTCTTTTGTTTCTTTAGCATTTATTTCTGCCCTAATTTTTAAGATTTCTTTCCTTCTACTAACTCTGGGGTTCTCCAATTCTTCCTTTTCTAGTTGCTTTAGTTGTAGAGTTAGGTTATTTATTTGACTTTTTTCTTGTTTCTTGAGGTGTGCCTGTATTGCTATGAACTTTCCTCTTAGCACTGCTTTTATAGTGTCCCACAGGTTTTGGGTTGTTGTGTTTTCATTTTCATTAGTTTCTATGCATACTTTGATTTCTTTTTTGATTTCTTCTGTGATTTGTTGGTTATTCAGAAGTGTGTTGTTCAACCTCCATATGTTGGAATTTTTAGTAGTTTTTCTCCTGTAATTGAGATCTAATCTTAATGCATTATGGTCAGAAAAGATGCTTGGAATGATTTCGATATTTTTGAATTTATCAAGTTTAGATTTATGGCCCAGGATGTGATCTATCCTGGAGAAGGTTCCATGAGCACTTGAAAAAAAAGGTGAAATTCATTGTTTTGGGGTGAAATGTCCTATAGATATCAATTAGGTCTAATTGATCTAATGTATCATTTAAAGTTTGCATTTCTTTGTTAATTTTCTGTTTAGTTGATCTGTCCATAGGTGTGAGTGGGGTATTAAAGTCTCCCACTATTATTGTGTTATTGTTGATTTCCCCTTTCATACTTGTTAGCATTTGTCTTACATATTGCGGTGCTCCTATATTGGGTGCATATATATTTATAATTGTTATATCTTCTTCTTGGATTGATCCTTTGATCATTATGTAATGGCCTTCTTTGTCTCTTTTCACAGCCTTTGTTTTAAAGTCTATTTTATCAGATATGAGTATTGCCACTCCTGCTTTCTTTTGGTCTCTATTTGCATGGAATATCTTTTTCCAGCCCTTCACTTTCAGTCTGTATGTGTCCCTTGTTTTGAGGTGGGTCTCTTGTAAGCAGCATATAGAGGGGTCTTGTTTTTGTATCCATTCGGCCAGTCTTTGCCTTTTGGTTGGGGCGTTCAACCCATTTACGTTTAAGGTAATTATTGATAAGTATGATCCAGTTACCATTTACTTTATTGTTTTGGGTTCGGGTTTATACACCCTTTTCGTGTTTCCTGTCTAGAGAATATCCTTTAGCATTTGTTGGAGAGCTGGTTTGGTGGTGCTGAATTATCTCAGCTTTTGCTTGTCTGTAAAGCTTTTGATTTCTCCTTCGTATTTGAATGAGATCCTTGCTGGGTACAGTAATCTGGGCTGTAGGTTATTGTCTTTCATCACTTTAAGTATGTCTTGCCATTCCCTCCTGGCCTGAAGAGTTTCTATTGAAAGATCAGCTGTTATCCTTATGGGAATCCCCTTGTGTGTTATTTGTTGTTTTTCCCTTGCTGCTTTTAATATTTGTTCTTTGTGTTTGATCTTTGTTAATTTAATTAATATGTGTCTTGGGGTGTTTCGCCTTGGGTTTATCCTATTTGGAACTCTCTGTGTTTCTTGGACTTGGGTGATTATTTCCTTCCCCATTTTAGGGAAGTTTTCAACTATTATCTCCTCAAGGATTTTCTCATGATCTTTCTTTCTGTCTTCTTCTTCTGGGACTCCTATAATTCGAATGTTGGAGCGTTTCATATTGTCCTGGAGGTCTCTGAGATTGTCCTCGTTTCTTTTAATTCGTTTTTCTTGTTTCCTCTCTGATTCATTTATTTCTACCATTCTATCTTCTATTTCACTAATCCTATCTTCTGCCTCCGTTATTCTACTATTTGTTGCCTGCAGAGTGTTTCTGATCTCATTTATTGCATTATTCATTATATTTTGACTCTTTTTTATTTCTTCTAGGTCCTTGTTAAACCTTTCTTGCATCTTCTCAATCCTTGTCTCTAGGCTATTTATCTGTGATTCCATTTTGATTTCAAGATTTTGGATCATTTTCACTATCAATATTCAGAATTCCTTCTCAGGTAGATTCCCTACTTCTTCCTCTTTTGTTTGGTTTGGTGGGCAACTCTCCTGTTCCTTTACCTGCTGAATATTCCTCTGTCTCTTCATCTTGGTTATATTGCTGTGTTTGGGGTGGTCTTTTTATATTCTGGTAATTTGTGGAGTTCTCTTTATTATGGAGCTTCCTCACTGTGGGTGGGGTTCTATCAGTGGCTTGTCAAGGTTTCCTGGTTAGGGAGGCTTGTGTTGGAGTTCTGGTGGGTGGAGCTGGGTTTCTTCTCTCTGGAGTGCAGTGGAGTGACCAGTAATGGGTTATGAGACATCAAATGTTTTGGAATAATTTTGAGCTGCCTGTATGTTGAAGCTCAGGGGAGTGTTCCTGTGTTGCTGGAGAATTTGAGTGATATGTCTTGTTTTGGAACTTGTTGGCCCTTGGGTGGAGCTTGGTTTCAGTGTAGGTATGAAGGCATTTGATGAGCTCCTATTGCTTAATGTTCCCTGAATTCAAGAGTTCTCTAATGTTTTCAGGCTTTGGATTTAAGCCTCCTGCTTCTGGTCTTCAGTTTTGTTTTTACAGTAGCCTCTAGACTTCTCCATCTATACAGCACCAATGATAAAACATCTAGGTTAAAGATGAAAAGTTTCTCCACATTGAGGGACACTCAGAGAGGTTCACTGAGTTACAAGGAGAAGAGAAGATGGAGGGGGTAGTTAGAGGTAACTGGAATGAGATGCGGTGAGATCAAAAGAGGAGAGAGCAAGCTAGCCAGTAGTCACTTCCTTATGTGCGCTCTATAGTCTGGCCCGCTCAGAGGTATTTACGGAGTTATACGGGGAAGAGGAGAGGGAGGAAGTAGACAGAGGTGACCAGGAGGATAAGAGAGAGGAATGAGAAGGAGAGAGACAAATCCTGCCAGTAACCAGTTCCTTAGGTGTTCTCCACCATCTGGAACACACAGAGATTCACAGAGTTGGATAGAGAAGAGATGGGGGAGAAAAGAGACAGAGGCCACCTGGTGGAGAAAAAGGAGAGTCCAAAGGAGAAGAGAGTGGTCAAGCCAGTAATCTCACTCTCAGGTAAACTTGGGTAGTGAAGTTTGGGTTTTTAAATGAACAAAATTGACAACAAAAACCTAAGAGCAAAGGTTAAAAATCTAGAGTAGAGGTTGGATTTTCAAAAATACAATATTAAAGAAAAGAAGCAGAAGGAAAAAGGAGGAAAGAAAGAAAGAAAAAAAAAACAAGAATTATTAAAAAAACAAACAAACAAAAAAAAACCCACCAACAACCATCCAAAGGCTATATATGGTGTTTGCCTTAAAAAAAAAAAAAAAAGTCTTTTTTTTTAATAGTAATAATAGGTTATAGTAATAAAAATTAGAGGAGAAATAGAAGACTTAACAATTTTAAAAAAAGTTAGGAAAAAGAAAAAAAGAAAAAAAAAAGGGAATGATTTTAAAAATAGTAAAAATATTTCTGGCCCTTCTCTGATGTTTTGGGCCGTGTGGGATCACTTCCAAGGTGGTTCCCTCTGTTTAACTTCTTCCGTTTGCTGGTTTTTCAGGCTCACTAGTTCAGTCGCGCTGTGGGGAGGGAGGATGCTGCAAACAAATAGCACTGTTGTGTGCTCACAGTGTCTCAGCCCCGCTTGACCTGTCCCTTCTCGCGGCGCACAAACCGCTCCGGCTCTACGATGCTCAGCCGGGAACCGTCTGGGGCCGGCCCTAGGCTGCGTGCACTTCCTCGGCCCAAGCCGCTCAGGTTTGGCGCTCAGGCAGTCCTCAGAGGCACAGATTCGGCTGGGACTGCGCTTTGTGCCCTTCCCAGGTCCGAGTAGCTCAGGAGTTTGGCGAGCGTGATCGCCACGGCTTGTCACCTTTTCTGCAGCTGCTGCTCAGCTTTCTGGGTGGACTGCTGGCGTCCCCCGTGAGGCAGATTGTGACTGTCCAGCACCCCCAGAAGTCTTAGCAAAGAAGCCTGCTTGCAGTTAGGTAAGTAAAGTCTCTCCGGGTCTGCAATTGCCCCTTTCCAGTCCTTACGGCTCTGGCTGTCTGTCCCCGGCGGGGGATGGTCTGCAGCCGGCTTTTTCCGTTCCGTCCTTTGTTCTGTGCTCGGTCCTGGCAGTGTCTTATGTTCGAGCTTTTCGTGCGGTAGCTATCCCACAGTCTGGTTTGCTAGCCCAAGTTAGATCGTTCTGGTTGCGCGTGGGGCGTTCCTGCCCGATTCTTACAAAGCACTGCAGCCCGCGCCTCCCGCGCGTCCCTGCCCTGCCCCCACTTCCCAATGGCGGATGCAGGCGTCTGTGCTGCTTTTCCGCTGGGGGAGTTACTGTTGGGCTTGTAATCTCTTGGTTTTAATTATTTCTTTATTTTTCCTTCCTGTTATGTTGCCCTCTGTGTTTCCAAGACTCGCCACAGACTCAGCAGGGAGAGTGTTTCCTGGTGTTTGGAAACCTCTCTTCTTAAACTTCCCTTCCCGGGACGGAGTTCCCTCCCCACCTCCTTTGTCTCCTTTTTCGTCTTTTATACTTTTTCCTACCTGTTTTTGAAGACAATGGTCTGCTTTTCTGGTTGCCTGATGTCCTCTGCCAGCCTACAGAAGTGGTTTTGTGGAGTTTGCTCAGCGTTGAAATGTTCTTTTGAGGAATTTGTGAGGGAGAAAGTGGTCTTCCCGTCCTATTCCTCCGCCATCTTTTTCTAGCTGCAGGTTTTTTATAAATGTTTCTTGTCAAGTTAAGGAAGTTCTCTATTCCTATTTTGCTGTGAGTTTTTATCATGAACAACTTTTGGGTGTGGCAAAATACTTTCTCTATGCCAACTGATATGATCAAATCAATTTTCTTCTTTAACCTAATATCAGTACTATGAATGAGAGTGATAGGTTTTTTAATTTTGAAACATCTTTCCATGTGGAATAAATCTCACTTAGTCATTAAGTGTAGTTCTTTTAACACATCCTCGCAATCTATTTTTGTTGAGGACTTTTATATCTACATTCATGAGAAATGTTGGTCTGTAATATCTTTTTCTGGTTTGGGTATGACGGAACTGGCCTTACAGAATGAGTAAGAAGAGTTTTCTCTACCACTGTTTTCTGGAAGAGACTGAATTCACCAATAAAACTATCTGCACTTCTTATTTTGGAACTTTATTAATTATTAACTTACTTAATAGATATAGGACAATTCAGGTTATCTATTCCTTCTATCATGAGTTGTGGTAGTTTGTGTCTTTCAAGGAATTGGTCCATTTTAACTAAGTTATCGATTCAGTGGTTATCAAGTCACTCAAAGTATTTCTTTACATGCTTTTATGCTCATGGGATATGTAGTGATGGTCCTTCTTTAATTTCTGGTAATGGTACTTTGTGCCTTCTCCCTTTTTCTTGGTTATCCTGGCTAGAGGTTTGCTAACTTTAACGTTCTTTTCCAAGAATCAGCTTTTGGGTTGCAGTGATTCTCTCTAATTTTTTTCTATTTCATTGATTCCTACTCTAAGGTTTATTACTTCTTATCTTCAGCTTCCTTTGGTTTAAATTATTCTTCTTTGTCTAGTTGCCTAAGGTGAAAGCTTAGATATTTAGTTTCATATCTTTCTTCATTTCAAATATATGCATTTAATGATATACATTTCCCTTTAAGCACTGCTTTTACATCTCAGAAACTTGATATGTCATATTTAAATCTTCATTTAGTTCAAAATGTTTTTATAATTTATCTTAAGACTTCTTCTTTGACCCGTGGGGTATTTAGAAATCTGTTAATTTCCAAATATTTGGGGATTTTCTACCTGTCTTCCTCTCATTGATTCCTGGCTTCACTCCATTGTGATCTGAGAACATACCTTGCAAGATTTACACTCTTTTAAAGCTTTTAAAAGTGTGTTTTATGGCCAGAATATGATCTATCTAGTGAATGTTTCATGTAATTTGAGAAGAATATGCATTCTGCTGCTGTTGGATAGAGCACCTTGAATTTCAAAACAAAGGGTCAATACACCTAAACACTATCAGAAAATTATTCTATTAAAAATAGTATTACAATATATCCTAAACTTCCTAGATACTGGTAAAATCAGCAACAGGTAGTACAAGTCGAAAAGTGAATACTTTATTTGAACTTCCAGGAGATGATTTTGCATACACATTTTCAGAAATGGTCACAATGAATTTTTCTCTGTCATACTTTAAATGGTATGCCTATCATAAAATTTTCCTCCTGCAATTTGATTCTAAACAGAAACTGAGCATACACACACATACATGAGTATACATACATGTAACTTTTCTCTGATTATGATTACAGTTGAAAAGATTAAAATTGCTGTGCCAGTTTTTTTTTAGAGGTAAAAAAATGCAATGTTTGCTAAATGTAAAGAAAACATTCCATTTTTAGTCTCCTAAGAGATACTTAAAAATACCATTTCATAAAAACTTCTTCTAAAGGTATTTAACATTCTTCATTTATATGATATCAGTTTCTAATTTAAAAATAATTAGAAAGAATAAAATGAGAGTAAATTACATATAAAAGTGGATAGAAGCACATACCACTCACTAATGTCTTCTAGAGTAGTCTCTCTGAATATTATAGTCAATAAGACTCCAATCAGAATGTTTGCATTTTGCCAGCCACTTTCTGGATGACAAAATTGTTCTTCACATAATTAAACAACATCTACCCAAGAGAATCTACAACAACTAAATAAAGGAAGAAAAGTTGCCTGAAAAAGTAAACTATTCATGCTCTAATCAATATAACAAAATTCAGTCAATAATCAACTGTGCTCCAGTAGAACTTCACCAAACAACCCCACCAGCTGTTACACTTTTTGTTTCTAAGTATCAGCATGATAGAAGTTGTTGAAATTCCCATATTGATTCAAAATTATAATGCTCCGTGAAATCTCTTCCTTATAGTTCATCTCAATTTCTCTTATAATACTTAAGTTAACTACCTAATATTTCAATGTCCTATTTCCATTCAAACAATATGATTGAATAAAATTGATTCTGGACAATTACTAGAATAAATATAGGGCCAAAGAAAGGCCACATAGTAAACTTTTGTTTTAAAAGTTCAACCCATGGATATTGTTAAAATAATAATACTATATTTAAATGACAGGCCAATCCTTAAGTATGGTAATTCCTTTGAAAATTACCTTTTGTTGAATCATCCTCTATTGGCTGTTTGAACAACGTAATATCCTTGAAAGTGCATAGGAACAAAACCACCTTTTCATGTTCATTTCTTATTGGTGCAATTTGCATATAAAACCAAACAGGGGTTCCTGGAAAAGAGAGAATGGACAACAGAGTGTGATGCAGACACCACAACGATTTGGTCTCCCGCTTTCCCTCCTCCTTCAGCCACGAACTGCTGTGCCAGGAACCAGCACCAAACCAACAGTATTTTAATTACTGAAAAGAATCAGTAAAATTTTCATTTTATATCAACTACTAGTTGCTCAAAAATTAATGAATATGTTTTTCAAATCAAAATATCAAAATTTGAAAATAAAGCACAGGGCATCATTTCATAATACAGTAGAATAAAGGCAGTCTTGCTATGTAAGTATTGTTAACGGGGCTTCCTGGTGGCTCAGATGATAAAGAATCCGCCTGCAGTGAGGGAGGCCTGGGTCAGGAAGATCCTCTGGAGAAGGGAATGGCTACCCACTCCTGCATTCTTGCCTAGAAATTTCCATGGACAGAGGCGCCTGGTGAGCTACAGCCTCTGGGGTCACAAGGAGCTGGACGTGACTGAGGGACTAACACTTTCACTGTCTTTCAGTGTCACCGCTAGATCTGGGTCTCTACACCACCACTGCTTTCACCAACTCCCTTCCATATTCTCACCAAGTGTGAGCATTCCTATGTGCTTCTCCATGTTACTTCGAGAAGTGTTTCTGGTCAATTTCAACATCAATACCTGATGCTTTGATAAGTATCTCTCTTGCAGGAACTTTCGAATTGCTGTTTCTACCTCAAGGTTCTCTCATCAATCAAACAGACTTAAACACTTCAGCTCTGACCACATCCCCACATCAGAGAGACAGGATGTCAGCAACACTACAAGCCTGATGTACACAAAGCTATACCTGAAGACTTTAAGGCAGTGTTAAAGAAAAAAATGTCCCCAGGCCTTGAAAGTCTCAGACATCTTCATGAGACACTGCTTCCAACCTCCTTTGCTCAAAGCATGAGCCTGGACTCTCACAATGATCTTCAAACAATCACTCCTGCAGACTTCAGAAGACACAGTGTTTCAAAGTATTCAAGCCTTAGGATTGGGACAAATCAGAAACTGGCATTACATCAAATAATAAATATTTGAAGACACAAGAAATGCCTTCAAAGGAGTAATTACTCACCAAATGATAAAACACTGAGGGAATTTTCCATCAGAATGAAAATGATGCATTTTTCATTGTAGTCTTTCCAAGCCACAGTGCAGTAAAGCCTCTCTGAATAGTCTATTTTAAAGACATATGGTCTTTTGTCAGGTTTAGGATTTGGGGAGTAAGATGTGCAGCTGTTAATATTTAATCTTTAGAGGAAAGTCTACAGCCTGTTAGTGACTTTCAGTGAAAACCCATAAGAAGCATCTCCATATCCGTGGTCAAAAATTGTCCACTGATAATATCACCATAAAGGGAAATTTGCCATTTACACAGAATAGGTGACTTGACTACTGGATGCTAGAAGTCAAAGAATTCCAGAGAAGAGGTTTTTAAAAACATTCAGTTCTGACAACCAGGTCCTTTGCAACCCCAGGGAGCCCACAGAAGGACATAGCCTTTTCCAAAATGATTACAGGATGAGACAGGGACCTCAAAAACAACCCCACCATCTCGCAGAAAGGCTTGTTCTTTGTTTTCTGCTTCTTATTTTACACAGTGTGTCCATGAACTGTGAGTGATGTGCACAGTTTGACAAATCACCAGACCCAGACGCTCGCAGATACATGGCCTATGGCTGTTCCAGCACAGTGAGCTTGAGGCAGTAGGTCATAAACAGAGAGAAAGGGGCATTAAAAATAAGTCGTTTTCCAAGGTCTGCAAGAAATCTAAACAGAAAGAGATGATGTTACAGCTCAGACCTTCCAAGGAAAACAGCAACTTTTCAAATTTCGGCATTGAGTCAGAGCTGTTGTTAAAATTGCTTTCAGAAATCACAGTATACTTTTTTCAAGTTTAGTCACAGGCTTAGACTTCTCCAAGGAGGCTTAGTTTTTGCTGCATGGCTGGTGAATATCTATATTCTGGATTTGAAGTTCAAGGTGATGGAAAGTCTGGGAGGGTTAGGTAGAGAGACCTGTAGCTGCTGGAAGCTAAAGGCAATGCCCTGGCATTGATTATTTGGAGTTGCCCTAGCTATCACAGTTGCCTTTGTGTAAACAGAAAGATCCATTTTCGGTCATCTTCCCAGAGACACTGCTTTTTTTCTCAACAGTGTAAGCAACCCACTGTAATCAGAGCAATGGACCTAAAGAATTGAGGTTGCAAACTGAAATGTCAATTGTGATACATATTAAACCAGATATCTCAATCTCTCCTTTTGCAAATGGTGTTTAGCTAATTATTTAATGGAAGTGTTGGGAGAACTTGGCATTCAGGCCAAGATTTTGACATTCCCAAATCAGTTCTCTACAGATGTGTGAATTTTTCTAACATTAAAAAACATAATAAGAGCACACTTTTTTCAGTTGATGTTCAGAAGCCTTTAGCTAACTATTTACAAGACTTTTTAAAGCTGCTTTTAAGTATAGGAGAACTCCATTATAGCGCATGAACAATATCTATTCATCATATTAAGGAAAAACTCAATGCAGATACTATCCAGAAATGACAGGAGTTTTAATATAGAGTACTATGTGCCATAACTCCTACTGACTCCACACAGACAACTATGCTTATATAGGTTATCTGAAAAGAACTAGATAGGCCTGAACAAGGGCCAGACAATTATTACACGCTATTAAAATAAAGCAAACTATCGAAACCATCTTCATAGGAAACTTTTAGAAATGAAATATGAAAGTTATTGCTAACATGATTTAAAGGATATAAACAAAACAAAATTTCCACAAGGTATTTTTGAGAAAATCAGAAACTATGGATCTGGCTTTGAAGCTTTAAAATCAGGGAAAAAAAGGTTATTCTGTTCAAATCTCAGGGTAAAAATGACCTCAGTGAAGTAAAAGTCACTCAGCCGTGTCCAACTCTACAGTCCATGGAACTCTCCAGTCAGAATACTGGAGTGGGTAGCCTTTCCCTTCTCCAGGGCATCTTCCCAATCCAGAGACCAAACCCAGGTCTCCCACATTACAGGCAAATTGTTTACCAGATGAGCCACAAGGGAAGCCCAAGAATACTGGAGTGGGTAGCCCATCTCTTGTTCAGAGGATCTTCCCGACCCAGGAATCAAATCAGGGTCTCCTACATTGCACACAGACTCTTTATCAACAGAGCTATCAAGGAAGCCCCTAAAATGACCTTAGTAATATGGAATAATATTAAATCATTTGCTAAACTTGAAGTACATATTGAAGTCATTCAAGGGGTAACAACCCTGTATAAAAATGAAAGGGGGCATTTCCTGGTGGTCCAGTGGTTAGGACCCTACACTTCCACTGCAGGGGCATGAGTCAATCCCTGGTGAGGGAATTAAGATCCTCCCTTGTGGTGAGGCAAATAAAAGAAAGAAAGAAAGGGAGTTTTGGCACACAAGTTTTGGCTACAAAATATCAGTATGTGTTTGGATCTAGTGAAAAAGCCCAGAAAGCACCTAGAAACTGGCTTTTCTCTTGTAGAAGACAGAGCTGATTATTTAGAATGGATTGTTCTCTAGTTGACAAGCCAATAGACATTCGGATATCATGTCAAAGAGAAATATATTTTCAGCCTTGATTCTAAAAGGAAAGATAAGATGATAGAACATTCCTTAGGTAAAACCACTGAAACTAATTCTTCCATTGCCAGTAGCACCTGGTAATGGGAAATTTACTACTAATGTGAAGCAATGCCTACGGTTTTCATTATCCCTATGATGGCCTATTAATAAAAAGAAAACCTAAATATTCAACAGAGAATAAACATTTAAGGTAGAATGGAGAGGATAAACTATGCTTCACAAAACCCAACCAGCACTAAACTTGGTACAAGCATTTCTTGTTGAAGCTAGAATGCTTCCTGAACTGGGAAAGAATTTAGTAACCATCAATTTTCACCAAAGATAATCATTGGCTTTGCTATCATTTAGCCATTAACACTAAATAAATTGACTCATCTTATGCAGTGACTGTTCTTGAAAAAAAAAAAAAAGGCCCGTTTGGAAATGCAACAAAAAAGAAATAAAGTAAGTGACTATTCACAGAAAACAAATTAGAAAGGAGACTTGGTTGATGAGTGTATTAGTTGGTTTTTTGTTTGTTGTTTGTTTCCTCCAAACTCTATTGGAGAGTCTCATCAAACTCACTCATAATTACCCAAGACCCATATCATGAGGTATTATGTGATTGTATAATGGACAACTGACCACTCATATCTCCCATCATTAGACAACAGCACATACAATCAATACAAAGATACCAGATGTGAATGGTACTTCCTGAAAGTAACAACTATTCTCACCAGTCTTCCAACAAAGCAATCTGGTTTAGCAAACAGCCATATTGGTAAAGATTCACCTCAGGTAGATACCATACACTCACATGCCATCTATGTATATGTTGAAAGATAACATACTCATTGATAACAATCCACTTTCCCTTTAACAATAAGAAAAAAATGAACGAATTTCTCAGTCACTTTTGGCTGCTGTCACATAACTATAGGATCTTTACCGTGGGTATTAATCACAAAACAACCTGCCATCTGACACACAAAAGAAATCACATTCAAAACGCATTATATTTTTCTTTCATTCTTCAAAAGGCTGTTTTTCATAAGTATTATTTATTAATTTTGCTATCTAATTTTTACAAATACCTCCTGCCAAGAGAAGCAATAAATCTTTTATATTCTCTCTACACTATAGCTTAGCTACCACTTACCAAAATATAATATTAATAAGGAGTTGACGCAGCTTATTGATGACTTAGATACCTACTGTTTTTCTTGTACAAAAGAACTTCAAAGCAGTTTGACTCGTAGTTGTCAAAAGTCTGCCTGACTTTCTCAATGGTTTTTTTGTCAGTCAATTCTCCATACATAAAACTGGAAGAAAAAAAAAAAAAAAAAACACCAAACAATCCATTTCAGTTTGGGGTTGCTTTTCAAATGCTACATAAAATCATATACTTGTTTTTTTTTAATTAAGTATTCAATTTAGTTACAAAATAATTGCTCCCACAAAATGAACTAAAATAGTTAAACCATGTTTTAATCATGACTATTAAACTCTTGCTAGAAGATAGCTTTTTAAGTGATTTTGAACATATAGTGAGAAAGAGTAAGAGAGAAAACAGTCCTTACTTTACACAAGTCCAGTATGCATCAATTTTAGTTACTTAAACAATCCTTTTGTTAAATAATACCAGTCTCCCAAATTTGGGTTTTCATAGTATATTAACTATGATTGATACCATAAAGTATAAACTTTGCTGCTAGATCATCAGTCTACAAGTCACAAATAAATAACAAGTACCCATACCAATCAGTGATCAATTTCACAACTTGGTTTAAAGCCTGTCAGAATTTCAGTGCACCCACTACTCAGCTCACGCACAGACAGCAAAGTGTGCAGTTGTGTTGCCTCCTTGTCTCTCAGTGGTACACTCATGAGACATTTTACAAAAATGGATAAATAAAAGCAGGAGTTCACCATCAAAGATTAAAGCCCACCAAAGAAATGTAAGGTGATCATGGTGGAGGTGAAATTCAAATTAAACATAAAAGAAGTTATTTCTTCTAAAACAAGGGTGGGATGTTGACACTGCTGTACTTGAGATACTTGAAATATGCAGCCAGAGGACCCTAGTGAGGACAAACCCATCAACATAAATCAGGAAAAGGACTGTTGTAAAAAAGACCAATGTTTCCCAGAGGATGGAATACCATTAAAAAAAAAAAAAAAAAAAAAAACCTTCACAGTACTGAAAGTAAAAGGATAAAGTTGAAGAGGATTCAAACTTAAAAGAAGTATACTGCTTGCTAAGAGGTAGAAAAAATGCTCTCTTCATATCATAAAATATATTACAAGAATGCAAGAATTGTTCAAATGACTTGATAGGTTTTTGCAAAGAAATGAAACACTTTAATCTCAATGTTTCTAATGTTATAGATCATTAAATAATGTACTAAATAAATATTAGTGTTACTATTATTTTCATTTCCCTGCACTTAAAACCAACAGAAAGAGATTTTTTTCTAATGCTTTGACACACATTGTTAAAGGTCACGGAACAATCACACTTTTTCATTGAGTATTAAGGTCACACTACATGCTTTCAGCTTGTATGGTTTTTTTCACATTCCCATACTACAATGAAATGTGAAGATTCAGTATAATATGCATTACTGAATTGGCATTCTCGTTACTTATGAGGATTTTTTTTGAAATACATACAAGTAGACCTAATGGAAGGAAAATAAAGGAGAGAAACTGAAGGGGACACATGCTATTACTATGGCTGCTGCTGCTGAGAGGCTGCTGCTGCTGCTGAGTCGCTTCAGTCGTGTCCGACTCTGTGCGACCCCATAGACGGCAGCCCACCAGGCTCCCCCGTCCCTGGGATTCTCCAGGCAAGAACACTGGAATGGGTTGCCATTTCCTTCTCCAATGCATGAAAGTGAAAAGTGAAAGTGAAGTCGCTAGAGGAACATAAAAACAGAGGTCAAGAGTAAACTTCCACATCTCACAAACATTTCCAAACGTGGATGAAACTGGAGCCAATTATACAGAGTGAAGTAAGCCAGAAAGAAAAACATCAATACAGTATACTAACACATATATATGGAATTTAGAAAGATGGCAATGATGACCCTGTATGCAAGACAGCAAAAGAGACACAGATGTGTAGAGCGGACTTTTGGACTCTGAGGGAGAGGGAGAGGGTGGGATGATTTGGGAGAATGGCATTGAAACATGTATACTATCATGTAAGAATCGAATCACCAGTCTGTGTCCCATGCAGGATACAGGATGCTTGGGGCTGGTGCACGGGGATGACCCAGAGGGATGTTGTGGGGAGGGAGGTGGGAGGGGGGTTCATGTTTGGGATCGCATATACACCCGTGGTGGATTCATGTCAATGTATGGCAAAACCAATACAGTGTTGTAAAGTAAAATAAACTAAAAATTAAAATTTAATTTAAAAAAAAAAGAAAAGAAAAAGGAAAAAAAAAAGAAAGTTAGAAGGAAATACAGTCTTAAAATATTAATTCAGGGGTATGGCACTCAGCATAGGTATCAATGCCAAAGAAGATCTGAACTATTTACTATTTCCCATGATGCAATGTAATACATAATATATTAATTACCTTGTATTTAGCAATGAATCATTTCTGATAATTTGTGCCTTCCTAATAATTTTTGAATTTTATGTAATTGTCAAATTTATGGACACAGATTTGTTCATGATATCACTTGATTGTCTTAATTTCTGTAAATTCTGGAGCTCTCTCTTTCATTCCTGCTATTGATAAGTTGTGTCTTCACTTTTGTTTTCTATTGATCCAGCCAGAAGTTTATTTTTCTGATCTTTAGAAAAATCCTTTCATTTTACTGACTTTTCTTACTAGTTCCTGTTGACTTATTTACTTATGTTCTATTGTCCTTGTCTTAGTTATCTTTTTCCTCATTTCTTTAGGTATTAATACAAATTATTTTAGATCTTTCTTTTTTCTAATATAATTATTTAAACCCTTAAGTTTCCTCTAGGCAATATATTAGCAGTATCTCACCTATGTTGACATATTATGTTTTCATTTATATTTAACAGGAATATTTTTAAAAGCTTTGTGAATTTCTCTTGACTCGTTGTTTTTTAGAAATGATTTGATTAATGTTCAGGTATTTGGAAATTGTCTAGATAGATTTCTGCTGTCATTTTAAAATTTAATTCTGTTACATGCAAAAAAAAAAAAAAAAGAAATTTTCTACTTTTTTAAGAGAACTTTTCCAAAAGTTTGCAAATTTACAGAACAGAACTCAGTCAAAGGAGTACAAGACTCTAAAACTATTCTTGATGCTGTTGCAATCATAAGCTGTGCATCTGGTTTCAAATACCCAGTTCTACTAGTTACTATGATTGTCCAGGTAATTTCTTCCACCAGGAAAAATATGTGTGACTTGACAGTTTTTGAAGCCTCAAATATATCTTTGTCATTGCTTTTCTTAGAATTTCCAAGACATCAACTTATTAGCCAGCAGTAAATCCAAGTGTGGTGGGGCCGGAAGCTTATACAGCTCGAGAGGCCCTCTTTAAGGAGCAGAATACTAAATTTATAAAACAAAATTAAATACAGAGCCTTGAAATTCATACACTCACAGAAAGGCGTAAAGGTTAAGGTTTTTTATCTTCATAGGAAATCTGCTCCTGAATATCTCAATCTAGAAAGTTTACAACATGAAAAGCATAGTTTGTTAGCAAGAACCAGCAAGACTAGCAGGATTTAACAATGATACCAGATCACAACTAAAAATTACAGAGTAATGACCCATCTTATGGTAACACCAACCTGAGCAACTAAAATTCTAGAAACTAAGAAAGTACTGATAGATGAAAGTGTTAGTAGCTCAGTTGTGTCTGACATTTTGTGACTCCTGTGGACCGTAGCCCACCAGGCTCCTCTGTCCATGGAATTCTCCAGGCAAGAGTACTGGAGTGGGTAGCCATTCACTTCTCCAGGGGATCTTCTGGACCCCAGGATCAAATCCTGCATTGCAGGCAGGTTCTTTACTGTCTGAACCATCAGGGAAGCCCACTGATAGACTTCACTAACCAAATGTTCTCCAATCTGTATCCTGAATTTTCAATTACTTTTATTTTTTATTAAAAAGGAATAGTTAATTGTCATTATAATAG